>NW_024738180.1:235278-339944 GCF_018991925.1 Homarus americanus
TCTAACAAATTCCACTGTTCGAATATAACAAAGCCCCATGATCGTGTATAACAAAGGCCCCTTATCGAGTAAAACAAAGTCCCCTGGTCGAGTATAATAAAGTTCCCTGATCGAGTATAACAAAGTCCCCTGATCGAGAATAACAAAGTCCCCTGATCGAGTATAAATAAGTCCCCTGGTCGAGTATAACAAAGTCCCCTGGTCGAGTATAACAAAGGCCCCTGATCGAGTATAATAAAGTCCCCTGAACAAGTATAACAAAGTCCTCTGGTCGAGTATAAAATGTCCCCTGATCGAGAATAACACAGTCCCCTGGTGGAGTATAACAAAGTCCCCTGATCGAGTATAACAAAGCACACTCATCGAGTATAACAAAGGCCTTTGATCGAGTAAAACAAAGTCCTCTGGTGGAGTATAACAAAGTCCATTGATCGAGTATAAAAAAGCTCCCTCATCTAGTATAACAAAGTCCCCTGATCGAGCAATACAAAGACCCCTGGTCGAGTATAACAAAGCCCCATGATCGAGTATAATAAGTCCCCTGATCGAGAATAACAAAGTCCCCTGATCGAGTATAACAAATTACCCTGGTCGAGTAAAACAAAGTTCCCTGATCGAATATAACAAAGTCCCCTGATGGAGTATAAGAAAGTCCTCTGGTCGAGTATAATAAAGCCCCCTAATCGAGTAAAACAAAGATCCTTGATCTAATATAACAAAGTCCCCTGATCGAGTATAACAAAGCCCCTTGATCGAGTACAACAAATTCCCCATGTCGAGTATAAAAAAGTCCCCTGATAGAGTATAACAAATTCACCATATCGAGTATAACAAAGTCCCCTGATCGATTATAACAAAGTCCCCTGATCGATTATAACAAAGTCCCCTAATCGAGTATAACAAAGTCCCCCGATCGATTATAACAAAGACCCCTGGTCGAGTATAACATAGCCCCATGATCGAGGATAACAAAGTCCCCTGGTGGAATACAACAAAGTCCCCTCGTCGAGTATAACAAAGCCCCTTGATCGAGTACAACAAAGTCCCCATGTCGATTATAAAAAAGTCCCCTGATCGAGTATAACAAATTCACCATATCGAGTATAACAAAGTCCCCTGATCGAGTATAACAATCTCCCCTGATAGAGTATAACAAAGTCCCCTGGTCTAGTATAACAAAGTCCCCTAATCGAGAATAACAAAGTCCCCTGATCGAGTATAACAAAGTCCCCTGATCGAGTATAACAAAGTCCCCTGGTCGAGTATAACACAGTCCTCTGGTCGACTGGTCAAGTATAACAAAGGCCCCTGATCGTAAATAACAAAGTCCCCTAATCGAGTATAACAAATTCCTCTGGTCGAGTTTAACAAAGTTCCCTGATCGAGTATAACAAAGTCCCCTGATCGAGTATAACAAAGTCCCTTGGTCTAGTATAACAAACTCCCCTAATCGTGAATAACAAAGTCCCCTGATCGAGTATAACAAAGTCCCCTGGTCGAGTATAACAAAGTCCTCATGATCGAGTTTAACAAAGTCCCCTGATCGAGAATAACAAAGTCTCCTGATCGATTATAACAAATTCCCCTGGGCTAGTATAACAAAGTTACCTGATTGAGTATATCAATGGCCCCTGGTCGAGTATAACAAAGGTCTCTCATCGAGTATAACAAAGTCTTCTGATCTATTATAACAAGGTCCCCTGATTGAGTATAAAAAAGTCCCCTGGTCGAGTATAACAAAGTCACCTTATCGTGTATAACAACGAACCTGATCGAGTATAACAAAGTCCCCTGATCGAGTATAACAAAGCCCCCTCATCAAGTATAACAAAGTCCCCTTATCGACTATAACAAAGGAGCCTGATCAAGTCTAACTCAGGCACCTAATCGAGACTACCAAAGGCCCCTGATCAAGTATAACGAAGTACCCTGATCGAGTCTAACAAAGGCCCCTGATCAAGTATAACAAAGTCCCCTAATCTTGTATAACAAAGGCCCTTCATCAAGTACAACAAAGGCCCTTCATCGAGTATAACAAAGGCCCCTGATCGAGTATTACAAAGTCCCCTTATTGAGTATAACAAAAGCCTCAAATCGAGAAAAACAAAGGCCACTCATGGAGTATAACAAAGTCCCCTCAGCGAGTATAACAAAGCCGCATGATCGAGTATAACAAAGTCCCAATGTCGAGTAAAACAGTCCCCTGATCGAGTATAACAAATTCACCGTATTGAGTATAACAAAGTCACCTGATCGAGTATAACAAAGTCCACTGATCGAGTATAACTAAGTCCTCGTGTCGAGTATAACAAAGTCCCCTGGTCGAATATAACAAAGACCCCTCATCAAGTATAACAAAGGCCCTTCGTCGAACAAAACGAAGGCCCCTGGTCGAGCATAACAAAGGCCCCTGGTCGAGAATAACAAAGTCCCCTAATCGAGAATAACAAAGTCCCCTGATCGAGTATAACAAAGTCCCCTGATCCAGTATAACAAAGTCCCCTGATAGAGTATAACAAAGTCCCCTGGTCGAGTATAACAAAGGACCCTGATCGAGAATAACAAAGTCCCCTCATCGAGTATAACAAATTCCCCTGGTCGAGTATAACAAAGTTCCCTGATCGAGTATAACAAAGAACCCTGATAGAGTATAACAAAGTCCCTTGGTCTCGTATAACAAAGTCCCCTCATCGAGATCAACAAAGTCCCCTCATCGAGTATAACAAATTCCCCTGGTCGAGAATAACAAAGTTCCCTCATTGAGTATATCAAAGTCCCCTGGTCGAGCATAACAAAGTCCCCTGGTGTAGTACAACAAAGTCCCCTGATCGAGAATACCAAAGACCCCTGGTCGAGTATAACAAAGCCCCATGATCGAGTATAACAAAGTCCCCTGGTCGAGTATAACAAAGGACCCTGATCGAGAATAACAAAGTCCCCTCATCGAGTATAACAAATTCCCCTGGTCGAGTATAACAAAGTTCCCTGATCGAGTATAACAAAGAACCCTGATAGAGTATAACAAAGTCCCTTGGTCTCGTATAACAAAGTCCCCTCATCGAGATCAACAAAGTCCCCTCATCGAGTATAACAAATTCCTCTGGTCGAGTTTAACAAAGTTCCCTGATCGAGTATAACAAAGTCCCCTGATCGAGTATAACAAAGTCCCTTGGTCTAGTATAACAAACTCCCCTAATCGTGAAGAACAAAGTCCCCTGATCGAGTATAACAAAGTCCCCTGGTCGAGTATAACAAAGTCCTCATGATCGAGTTTAACAAAGTCCCCTGATCGAGAATAACAAAGTCTCCTGATCGATTATAACAAATTCCCCTGGGCTAGTATAACAAAGTTCCCTGATTGAGTATATCAAAGGCCCCTGGTCGAGTATAACAAAGGTCTCTCATCGAGTATAACAAAGTCTTCTGATCTATTATAACAAGGTCCCCTGATTGAGTATAAAAAAGTCCCCTGGTCGAGTATAACAAAGTCATCTTATCGTGTATAACAAAGAACCTGATCGAGTATAACAAAGTCCCCTGATCGAGTATAACAAAGCCCCCTCATCAAGTATAACAAAGTCCCCTTATCGACTATAACAAAGGAGCCTGATCAAGTCTAACTCAGGCACCTAATCGAGACTACCAAAGGCCCCTGATCAAGTATAACGAAGTACCCTGATCGAGTCTAACAAAGACCCCTGATCAAGTATAACAAAGTCCCCTAATCTTGTATAACAAAGGCCCTTCATCAAGTACAACAAAGGCCCTTCAACGAGTATAACAAAGGCCCCTGATCGAGTATTACAAAGTCCCCTTATTGAGTATAACAAAAGCCTCAAATCGAGAAAAACAAAGGCCACTCATGGAGTATAACAAAGTCCCCTCAGCGAGTATAACAAAGCCGCATGATCGAGTATAACAAAGTCCCAATGTCGAGTAAAACAGTCCCCTGATCGAGTATAACAAATTCACCGTATTGAGTATAACAAAGTCACCTGATCGAGTATAACAAAGTCCACTGATCGAGTATAACTAAGTCCTCGTGTCGAGTATAACAAAGTCCCCTGGTCGAATATAACAAAGACCCCTCATCAAGTATAACAAAGGCCCTTCGTCGAACAAAACGAAGGCCCCTGGTCGAGCATAACAAAGGCCCCTGGTCGAGTATAACAAAGTCCCCTAATCGAGAATAACAAAGTCCCCTGATCGAGTATAACAAAGTCCCCTGATCCAGTATAACAAAGTCCCCTGATAGAGTATAACAAAGTCCCCTGGTCGAGTATAACAAAGGACCCTGATCGAGAATAACAAAGTCCCCTCATCGAGTATAACAAATTCCCCTGGTCGAGTATAACAAAGTTCCCTGATCGAGTATAACAAAGAACCCTGATAGAGTATAACAAAGTCCCTTGGTCTCGTATAACAAAGTCCCCTCATCGAGATCAACAAAGTCCCCTCATCGAGTATAACAAATTCCCCTGGTCGAGAATAACAAAGTTCCCTCATTGAGTTTTTCAAAGTCCCCTGGTCGAGCATAACAAAGTCCCCTGGTGTAGTACAACAAAGTCCCCTGATCGAGAATAACAAAGACCCCTGGTCGAGTATAACAAAGCCCCATGATCGAGTATAACAAAGTCCCCTGGTCGTGTTTAAAAAGTCCCCTAATCGAGAATAACAAAGTCCCCTGGTGGAGTACAACAAAGTCCCCTGATCGAGTATAACAAAGCTCCCTCATCGAGTATAACAAAGTCCCCTGATCGAGCAATACAAAGACCCCTGGTCGAGTATAAAAAAGCCCAATGATCGAGTATAACAAAGTCCCCTGATCGACAATAACAAAGTCCCCTGATCGAATATAACAAATTCCCCTGGTCGAGTATAACAAAGGCGTCTGATCGAGTATAACAAAGTCTCCCGATCTATTATAACAAGGTCCCCTAATTGAGTATAACAAAGTCACCTGGTCGAGTAAACAAAGTCATCTCATCGTGTATAACAAAGACCCTGATCGAGTATAACAAAGTCCCCTAGTCGAGTATAACAAAGTCACCTGGTCAGGTATAACAAAGCCTCCTGATCGAGTATAGCAAAGTTCCCTGATCGAGTATAACAAAGCCCCCTCATCGAGTATAACAAAGTCCCCTTATCGAGTATAACAAAGTCCCCTGATCGAGTCTAACAAAGTCCCCTGTTCGAATATAACAAAGCCCCATGATCGTGTATAACAAAGGCCCCTGATCGAGTATAACAAAGTCCCCTGTTCGAATATAACAAAGCCCTATGATCGTGTATAACAAAGGCCCCTGATCGAGTATAACAAAGTCCCCTGATCGAGAATAACAAAGCTCCCTCATCGAATATAACAAAGTCCCCTAATCGAGCAATACAAAGACCCCTGGTCGAGAATAACAAAGCCCCATGATCGAGAATAACAAAGTCCCCTCATCGAGTATAACAAATTCCCCTGGTCGAGTATAACAAAGTTCCCTGATCGAGTATAACAAAGTCCCCTGATGGAGTATAACAAAGCGTCCTGATCGAGTATAGCAAAGTTCCCTGATCGAGTATAACAAAGCCCCCTCATCGAGTATAACAAAGTCCCCTGATTGAGTAGAAAATAGCCCCCTCATCGAGTATAACAATGTCCCCTTATCGAGTATAACAAAGGAGCCTGATCGAGTCTAACAAAGTCACCTAATCGAGACTAACAAAGGCCCCTGATCCATTAAAACAAAGTCCCCTGATCGAGTCTAACAAAGGCATTTCATCGAGTATAACAAAGTCCCCTAATCTTGTATAACAAAGGCCCTTCATCGAGTATAACAAAGGCCCTTGATCGAGTATAATAAAGGCCCCTGATCGAGTATAACAAAGTCCCCTGATCGAGTATAACAAAAGCCTTGGTTCGAGTAAAACAAAGGCCCCTGATGGAGTATAACAAAGTCCCATCATCGAGTATAACAAAGCCGCTTGATCGAGTATAACAAAGTCCCCATGTCGAGTAGAACAGTCCCCTGATCGCGTATAACAAATTCACCGTATCGAGTTTAACAAAGTCAACTGATCGAGTATAACAAAGTCCCCTGATCGAGTAAGGCAAAGTCCTCTTGTCGAGTATAACAAAGTCCCCTGGTCGAATATAACAAAGGCCCCTCATCAAGTATAACAAAGGCCCTTGGTCGAACAAAACAAAGGCCACTGGTCGATAATAACAAAGGCCCCTGGTCGAGTATAACAAAGCCCCCTCATCGAGTATAACAAAGTCCCCTGTTCGAGTATAACAAAGCCCCATGATCGTGTATAACAAAATCCCCTGATCGAGTATAACAAAGTCCATTGATAGAGTATAACAAAGTCCCCTGGTCTAGTATAACAAAGTCCCCTAATCGAGAATAACAATGTCCCCTGATAGTTTATAACAAAGACCCCTGATAGAGTATAACAAAGTCCCATCGTCGAGTATAACAAAGTCATCTTATCGTGTATAACAAAGACCCTGATCGAGAATAACTTAGTCCCCTGGTCGAGTATAACAAAGTCCCCTGGTCAAGTATAACAAAGCCTCCTCATCGAGTATAGCAAAGTTCCCTGATCGAGTATAACAAAGCCCCCTCATCGAGTATAACAAAATCCCCTTATCGAGTATAACAAAGTCCCCTGGTCGAGTATAACAAAGGCCCCTGATCGAGAATAACAAAGTCCCCTAATCGAGTATAACAAATTCCCCTGGTCGAGTATAACAAAGTTCCCTGATCGAGTATAGCAAAGTCCCCTGATCGAGTATAACAAAGTCCCCTGGTCTAGTATAACAAAGCCCCCTAATCGAGAATAACAAAGTCCCCTGATCGAGCAATACAAAGACCCCTGGTCGAGTATAAGAAAGCCCCATGATCGGTATAACAAAGTCCCCTGATCGAGTATAACAAAGTCTCCTGGTCTAGTATAACAAAGCCCCCTAATTGAGAATAACAAAGTCCCCTGATCGAGTATAACAAAGTCCCCTTGTCGAGTATAACAAAGTTCCCAGGTCTAGTATAACAAAGGCCCCTGATCGAGTATAACAAAGTCCCCTGAACAAGTATAACAAAGTCATCTGGTCGAGAATAACAAAGTCCCCTGATCGAGTCTAACAAAGTCCCCTGTTTGAATATAACAAAGCCCCATGATCGGTATAACAAAGTCCCCTGATCGAGAATAACAAAGTCCCCTGATCGAGTCTAACAAAGTCCCCTGTTTGAATATAACAAAGCCCCATGATCGTGTATAACAAAGGCCCTTGATCGAGTATAACAAAGTCCCCTGTTCGAATATAACAAAGCCATATGATTGTGTATAACAAAGGCCCCTCATCGAGTTTAACAAAGTCCCTTGATCGAGAATAACAAAGCTACCTCATCGAGTATAACAAAGTCCCCTAATCGAAAATACAAAGACCCCTGGTCGAGTATAACAAAGCCCCATGATCGAGTATAACAAAGTCCCCTGATCGAGTATAACAAATTCCCCTGGTCGAGTATAACAAAGTCCCCTGATGGAGTATAACAAAGTCCCCTGGTCGAGTATAATAAAGCCCCCTAATCGAGTAAAACAATGACCCTTGATATAATATAACAAAGTCCCCTGATCGAGTATAACAAAGCCCTTTGATCGAGTACTGCAAAGTCCCCATGTCGAGTATAAAAAAGTCCCCTGATCGAGTATAACAGATTCACCATATCGAGTATAACAAAGTCCCCTGATCGATAATATCAAAGTCCCCTGATCGAGTATAACAAAGTCCCCTGCTCTAGAATAACAAAGTCCCCTAATCGAGAATAACAAAGTCCTCTGATCGACTATAACAAATTCCCTGATCGATTATAACAAAGACCCCTGGTCGAGTATAACAAAGCCCCATTATCGAGTATAACAAAGTCCCCTGGTGGAAAACAACAAAGTCCCCTGATCGAGAATAACAATGACCCCTGGTCGAGTATAACAAAGCCTCATGATCGAGAATAACAAAGTCCCCTGATGGAGTACAACAAAGTCCCCTGATCGAGTATAACAAAGCTCCCTCATTGAGTATAACAAAGTCCCCTAATCGAAAATAAAAAAGTCCCCTGATCGAGTATAACCATTTCCCCTGGTCGAGTATAACAAAGTACCCTGATTGAGTATATCTAAGGCACCTGGTCCAGTGTAACAAAGGCCTCTGATCGAGTATAACAAAGTCTCCTGATCTATTATAACAAGGTCCCCTGATTAAGTATAACAAAGTCCCCTGGTTGAGTATAACAAAGTCATCTTATCGTGTATAACAAAGACCCTGATCGAGTATAACAAAGTCCCCTGGTCGAGTATAACAAAGTCCCCTGGTCAGGTATAACAAAGCCTCCTCATCGAGTATAGCAAAGTCCCCTGATCGAGTATAACAAGGCCCCCTTATTGAGTATAACAAAGTCCCCTTATCGATTATAACAAAGGAGCCTTATTGATTCTAACAAAGGCACCTAATCGAGACTAACAAAGGCCCCTGATCAAGTATAAAAAAGTCCCCTGATTGAGTCTAAGAAAGGCCCTTCATCGAGTATAACAAAGGCCCATCATCGAGTATAACAAAAGCCCCTGATCGAGTATAACAAAGTCCCCTGATCCAGAATAACAAAGGCCTTTGATCGAGTAAAAGAAAGGCCCCTGATGGAGTATAACAAAGTCCCCTCATCGAGTATAACAAAGCCCCTTGATCGAGTATAACAAAGTCCCCATATCGAGTAGAACAGCCCCCTGATCGAGGATAACAAATTCACCTTATCGAGTATAACAAAGTTACTTGATCGAGTATAGCAAAGTCCCCTGATCGAATATAACAAAGTCCTCTGGTCGAGTATAACAAAGTCCCATGGTCGAGTATAACAAAGTGCCCTGATCGAGTATAACAAACTGCCCTGATCGCGTGTAACAAAGTCCCCTAATCGACTATAACATAGGCCCCTAGTCGATAATAACAAAGGCCCCTGATCAAGTATAACAAAGGCCCTTGGTCGAGCAAAACAAAGATCCCAGGTCGAGCATAACAAAGGCCCCTGGTCGTGTAAAACAAAGCCCCCTCATCGAGTATAACAAAGTCCCCTGGTTGCGTATAACAAAGCCCCATGATCGTGTATAACAAAGTCCCCTGATCGAGAATAACAAAGTCCCCTAATCGAGTATCACAAAGTCCCCTGGTCGAGTATAACAAAGTCACCTGATCGAGCATAACAAATGCCCCTGGTCGAGTATAATAAAGCCTCCTGATCCAGTGTAACAACGTTCCCTCATCGAGCATAACAAAGCCCCCTGATCGCGTATAACAAAGCCCCCTCATCGAATATTACAAAGTCCCCTGATCGAGTATAACAAAGCCCCCTAATCGATTATAAAAAAGTCTCCTCATCGAGTATAACAAAGTCCATTGGGCGAGTATAACAAAGCCCCCTGATCAAGTATAACAAAGTCCTCTAATCGAGCAAAACAAAGCCCCCTAATCGAGTATAACAAAGCCCCCTCATCGAATATTACAAAGTCCCCTGATCGAGTATAACAAAGTCCCCTGGTTGAGTTTAACAAAGTCATCTTATCGTGAATAACAAAGACCCTGATCGAGTATAACAACGTCCCCTGGTCGAGTATAACAAAGTTCCCTGGTCAGGTATAACAAAGCCTCCTCATCGAGCATAGCAAAGTCCCCTGATTGAGTAGAAAATAGCCCCCTCATCGAGTATAACAATGTCCCCTTATCGAGTATAACAAAGGAGCCTGATCGAGTCTAACAAAGGCACCTAATCGAGACTAACAAAGTCCCCTAATCAAGTATAACAAAGTCCCAATGTCGAGTATAACAAAGTCCCCTCATCGAGTATAACAAAGCCCCTTGATCGAGTATAACAAAGTTCCCATGTAGAGTAGAACAGTCCCCTGATCGAGTATAACAAATTCACCTTATCGAGTATAACAAAGTCACCTGATCGAGTATAACAAAGTCCCCTGGTCGAGTATAACAAAGGCCCCTCATCAAGAATAACAAAGGCCCTTGGTCATGCAAAACAAAGGCCCCTGGTCGAGCATAACAAAGGCCCTTGGTCGAGTATAACAAACCCCCTCTTCGAGTATAACAAAGTCCCCTGGTCGAGTATAACAAAACCCGATGATCGTGTATAACAAAGTCCCCTGATCGAGAAAAACAAAGTCCCCTGATCGAGTATAGCAAAGTCCCATGGTCGAGAATAACAAAGTCACCTGATCGAGCATAACAAAGGCCCCTGGTCGAGTATAATATAGCCTCCTGAACGAGTGTAACAACGTTCACTGATCGAGTATAACAAAGCCCCCTGATCGAGTATAACAAAGCTCCCTCATCGAATATTACAAAGTCCCCTGATCGAGTATAACAAAGTCCCCTGATCGAATATAACAAAGTCCCCTAATCGATTTTAACAAAGTCTTCTGATGGAGTATGACAAAGTCCCCTGGTCGAGTATAATAAAGCCCCCTAATTGAGTAAAACAAAGTCCTTGGATCTAATATAACAAAGTCCCCTGATCGAGTATAATAATGTCACCTGAGTGAGTATATTAAAGTCCCCTGATTGAGTATAACAAAGTCCCCTGGTCGAGTATGACAAAGTCACCTTATTGTGTATAACAAAGACCATGATCGAGTTTAACAAAGTCCCCTGGTCGAGTATAACAAAGTCCCCTGGTCAGGTATAACAAAGCCTCCTCATCGAGTATAGCAAAGTCCCCTGATCGAGGATAACAAAAGCCTTTGATCGAGTAAAACAAAGGCACCTGATGAAGTATAACAAAGTCCCCTCATCGAGAATAACAAAGCCCCTTGATCGAGTATAACAAAGCCCCCTTATCGAGTATAACAAAGTCCTCTTATCGAGTATAACAAAGGAGCCTGATCAGGTATAACAAAGTCCCCTGATCGAGTCTAACAAAGGCCCTTTATCGAATATAACAAATGCCCATCATCGAGTATAACAAAGGCCCCTCAACGAGTATAACAAAGTCCCCTGATCGAGAATAACAAAGGCCTTTGATCGAGTAAAACAAAGGCCCCTGATGGAGTATAACAAAGCCCCGTGATCGAGTATAAAAAAGTCCCAATGTCGAGTAGAACAGTCCCCTGATCGAGTATAACAAATGCACCTTATCGAGTATAACAAAGTCCCCTGATCGAGTATAACAAAGTCCTCTAGTCGAGTATAAAAAGTCCCCTGGTCGAGTATAACAAAGTGCCCTGATCGAGTATAACAAAGTGCCCTGATCGCGTATAACAAAGTCCCCTATTCGACTATAACATACGCCCCTAGTCGAGCATAACAAAGGCCGCTGGTCGAGGATAATAAAGCCTCCTGATCGAGTATAACAACGTTCCCTCATCGAGTATAACAAAGCCCCCTGATCTAGTATAACAAAGCCCCCTTATCGAATATTACAAAGTCCCCTGATCGAGAATAACAAAGCCCCCTAATCGAGAATAACAAAGCCCCCTAATCGATTATAACAAAGTATTCTGATCGAGTATAACACAGTCCATTGGTCGAGTATAACAAAGCCCCCTCATCGAGTATAACAAAGTCCCCTGATCGAGTATAACAAAGCCACCAAATCGAATATAACAAAGCCCCCTCATCGAATATTACAAAGTCCCCTGATCGAGTATAACAAAGTCCCCTATTCGATTATAACAAAGTCTCCTGATCGAGTACAACAAAGTCCATTGGTCGAATATAACAAAGTCCAGTGATCGAGTATAACAAAGTCCCCTAATCGAATATAACAAAGTCCCCTGGTCTAGTATAACAAAGTCCCCTAATCGAGAATAACAAAGTCCCCTGATCGAGAATAACAAAGTACCCTGGGCCGAGTATAACAAAGTCCTCTTATCGAGTATAACAAAGGAGCCTGATCAGGTATAACAAAGTCCCCTGATCGAGTCTAACAAAGGCCCTTTATCGAATATAACAAAGGCCTATCATCGAGTATAACAAAGGCCCCTCATCGAGTATAACAAAGTCCCCTGATCGAGAATAACAAAGGCCTTTGATCGAGTAAAACAAAGGCCCCTGATGGAGTATAACAAAGTCCCCTCATCGAGTATAACAAATTCCCGTGATCGAGTATGAAAAAGTCCCCATGTCGAGTAGAACAGTCCCCTGATCGAGTATAACAAATGCACCTTATCGAGTATAACAAAGTCCCCTGATCGAGTATAACAAAGTCCTCTGGTCGAGTATAAAAAGTCCCCTGGTCGAGTATAAAAAAGTGCCCTGATCGAGTATAACAAAGTGCCCTGATCGCGTATAACAAAGTCCCCTAATCGACTATAACATAGGCCCCTAGTCGAGCATAACAAAGGCCGCTGGTCGAGGATAATAAAGCCTCCTGATCGAGTATAACAACGTTCCCTCATCGAGTATAACAAAGCCCCCTGATCTAGTATAACAAAGCCCCCTCATCGAATATTACAAAGTCCCCTGATCGAGAATAACAAAGCCCCCTAATCGAGAATAACAAAGCCCCCTAATCGATTATAACAAAGTATTCTGATCGAGTATAACAAAGTCCATTGGTTGAGTATAACAAAGCCCCCTCATCGAGTATAACAAAGTCCCCTGATCGAGTATAACAAAGCCACCAAATCGAATATAACAAAGCCCCCTCATCGAATATTACAAAGTCCCCTGATCGAGTATAACAAAGTCCCCTATTCGATTATAACAAGGTCTCCTGATCGAGTACAACAAAGTCCATTGGTCGAATATAACACAGTCCACTGATCGAGTATAATAAAGTCCCCTGATCGAATATAACAAAGTCCCCTGGTCTAGTATAACAAAGTCCCCTAATCGAGAATAACAAAGTCACCTGATCGAGAATAACAAAGTCCCCTGGTCGAGTATAACAAAGTCCCCTGGTCGAGTATAACAAAGGCCCCTCATTGAGTATAACAAAGTCCCCTGAACAAGTATAACAAAGTCCCCTGGTCGAGTATAAAAAGTCCCCTGATCGAGTATAACAAAGCCCCCTGGTGGATTATAACAAAGTCCCCTGATCGAGTATAACAAAGCTCACTCATCGAGTATAACAAAGGCCTTTGATCGAGTTAAACAAAGTCCCCTGGTGGAGTATAACAAAGTTCCTTCATCGAGTATAACAAAGCTCCCTCATCGAGTATAACAAAGTCCGCTAATCGAGCAATACAAAGACCTCTGGTCGAGTATAACAAAGCCCCATGATCGAGTATAACAACGTCCCCTGATCGAGAATAACAAAATCCCCTGATTGAGTATAACAAATTCCCCTGATCGAGTATTACAAAGTTCCCTGATCGAGTATAACAAAGTCCCCTGATGGAGTATAACAAAGTCCCCTGGTCGAGAATAATAAAGCCCCCAAATCGAGTACAACAAAGACCCTTAATCAAATATAACAAAGTCCCCTGATCGACTTTAACAAAGCCCCTTGATCGATTAAAACAAAGTCCCCATGTCGAGTATAAAAAGTCCCCTCATCGAGTATAACAAATTCACCATATCGAGTATAACAAAGTCCCCTGATCGAGTATAACAAATTCACCATATCGAGTATAACAAAGTCCCCTGATCGAGTATAACAAAGTTCCCTGATCGAGTATAACAAAGTCCCCTGGTCTCGTATAACAAAGTCCCCTAATCGAGAATAACAAAGTCCCATGATCGAGTATAAAAAAGTCCCCTGATCTCGAATAACAAAGTCCCATGATCGAGTATAAAAAAGTCCCCTGATCGAGTTTAACAAGGTCCCCTGGTCGAGTATAACTAAGTCCCCTGGTCAGGTATAACAAAGCCTCCTCTTCGAGTATAGCAAAGTCCCCTGATCGAGTATAACAAAGCCCCCCTTATCGAGTATAACAAAGTCCCCTTATCGAGTATAACAAAGGAGCCTGATCGATTCTAACAAAGGCACCTAATCGAGACTAACAAAGGCCCCTCATCAAGTATAACAAAGTCCCCTGATCGAGTCTAACAAAGGCCCTTCATCGAGTATAACAAAGGCCCATCATCGAGTATAACAAAGGCCCCTGATCGAGTATAACAAAGTCCCCTGATCGAGAATAACAAAGGCCTTTGATCGAGTAAAACAAAGGCCCCTGATGGAGTATAATAAAGTCCCCTGATCGAGTCTAACAAAGGCCCCTGATCGAGTATAACAAAGTCCCCCTAATCGAGAATAACAAATTCCTATGATCGAGTATAACAAAGGCCCCTGATCGAGTATAACAAAGACCCCTCGTCGAGTATAACAAAGGCGCCTGATCGAGTATAACAAAGGCCCTTGATCGAGTATAACAAAGGCCCCTGATCGAGTATAACAAACTCCCCTGATCGAGTATAACAAACCTCCCTGATCGAGTAAAACAAAGTCCCCTGATCGAGTATAACAAAGTCTCCTCACCGAGATTAACAAAGTCCTCTAATCGAGAATAACAAAATGCCTTTGATCGAGTTTAACAAAGGCCCTTGTTCGAGCATATCAAAGGCCTCTAAAAGAGTATAACAAAGGCCACTGATCGAGTATAACAAAGTCCCCTAGTCGATAATAACAAAGTCTCCTGATCGAGTACAACAAAGTCCATTGGCCGAGTTTAACAGAGCTTTCTGATCGAGTATAACAAAGTCCCCTGATCGAGTATAACAAAGTCACCTAATCGAGTATAACAAAGTCCCCTGATCGCGTATAACAAAGTCCCCTAATCGACTATAACATAGGCCCCTAATCGAGTATAACAAAGGCCCCTGATCAAGTATAACAAACGCCCTTGGTCGAGCAAAACAAAGGCCCCTGAACAAGTATAACAAAGTCCCCTAATCGAGAATAACAAAATCCCCTGATCGAGTATAACAAAGTCCCCTGGTCGAGTATAACAAAGTCCCCTGGTCGAGTATAACAAAGGCACCTGATCGAGTATAGCAAAGTCCCCTGAACAAATATAACAAAGTCCCCTGGTCGAGTATAAAAAGTCCCCTGCTCGAGAATAACAAAGTCCCATGGTGGAGTATAACAAAGTTCCCTAATCAAGTATAACAAAGCTCACTCTTCGAGTATACCAAAGGGCTATGATCGAGTAAAACAAATTCCGCTGGTGGAGTATAACAAAGTCCCCTGATCGAGTATAACAAAGTCCCCTAATGGAGTATAGCAAAGTACTCTGGTCGAGAATAATAAAGCCCCCGAATCGAGTAAAACAAAGACCCTTGATCTAATATAACAAAGTCCCCTAATCGTGTATAACAAAGACCCTGATCGAGTATAATAAAGTCCCCTGGTCATGTATAACAAAGTCCCTTGGTCAGGTAAAACAAAGCCTCCTCATCGAGTATAGCAAAGTCCCCTGATCGAGTATAACAAAGCCCCCTCATCGAGTATAACAAAGTTCCCTTATCGAGTATAACAAAGGAGTCTGATCGAGTCTAACAAAGGCACCTAATCGAGACTAACAAAGGCCCCTGAACAAGTATAACAAAGTCCCCTGATCGAGTCTAACAAAGGCCCCTGATCGAGTACAACAAAGTCCCCTAATCTTGTATTACAAAGGCCCTTCATCGAGTATAACAAAGGCCCTTTATCGAGTATAACAAAAGCCCCTGATGGAGTATAACAAAGTCCTCTCATCGAGTATAACAAAGCCCCTTGATCGAGTATAACAAAGTCCCCATGTCAAGTAGAACAATTCCCTGATCGAGTATAACAAATTCAGCTTATCGAGTATAACAAAGTCACCAGATCGAGTATAACAAAGTCCCCTGATCGAGTATAACAAAGTCCCCTAGTCGAGTATAACAAAGGCCCCTCATCAAGTATAACAAAGGCCCTTGGTCGAGCAAAACAAAGGCCCCTGGTCGAGCATACCAAAGGCCCCTGTTCGAGGATAACAAAGACCCCTCATCGAGTATAACAAAGCCCCCTGGTTGCGTATAACAAAGCACCATGATCGTGTATAACAAACTCCCCTGATCGAGAATAACAAAGTCTCCTGACCGAGTATAACAAAGTCCCCTGATCGAGTATAACAAAGTCACCTGATCGAGCATAACAAATGCCCCTGGTCGAGTATAATATAGCCTCCTGATCGAGTGTAACAATGTTCCCTGATCGAGCATAACAAAGCCCCCTGATCGAGTATGACAAAGGCCCCTAATAGAGTATAACAAAGTCTCCCTCATCGAGTATAACAAAGCCCCTTGATCGAGTATAACAAAGTCCCCATGTCGAATATAACAAAGACCATTGGTCGAGTATAACAAAGCCCCTCTATCAGATATAACAAAGTCCCCTGATCGAGTATAACAAAGCCCCCTAATCGAGTATAACAAAGCCCCCTCATCGAATATTACAAAGTCCCCTGATCGAGTATAACAAAGTCCCCGAATAGAAAATAACAAAGTCTCCTGATCGAGTACAACAAAGTCCATTGGACGAGTTTAACAGAGATTTCTGTTCGAGTATAACAAAATCCCCTCATCGAGTATAACAAAGTCTCCTTATCGAATATAACAAAGTCCCCTGATCGAGTATAACAAAGTCCCCTGATCGTGTACAACAAAGTCCCCTGGTCGAATATAACAAAGTCCCCTGGTCGAGTATTACAAAATCCCCTGATCGAGTATAACAAAGGCCCCGCATCGAGTATAACAAAGGCCCCTGATAGAGTATAACAAAGTCCCATCATCGAGTATAACAAAGCCCCTTGATCGAGTATAACAAAGTCCCCATGTCGAATATAAAAAAGTCCCCTGATCGAGTATAACAAATTCACCATATCAAGTATAACAAAGTCCCCTAATCGAGTATAACAAAGTCCCCTGATCGAATATAACAAAGTCCCCTGGTCTAGTATAACAAAGTCCCCTATTCAAGAATAACAAAGTCCCCTGATCGAGTATAACAAAGTCCCCTGGTCGAGTATAACAAAGTCCCCTAGTCGAGTATAACAAAGGCACCTAATCGAGTATAACAAAGTCCCCTGAACAAGTATAACAAACGCCCTTGGTCGAGCAAAACAAAGGCCCCTGAACAAGTATAACAAAGTCCCCTAATCGAGAATAACAAAATCCCCTGATCGAGTATAACAAAGTCCCCTGGTCGAGTATAACAAAGTCCCCTGGTCGAGTATAACAAAGGCACCTGATCGAGTATAGCAAAGTCCCCTGAACAAGTATAACAAAGTCCCCTGGTCGAGTATAAAAAGTCCCCTGATCGAGAATAACAAAGTCCCATGGTGGAGCATAACAAAGTTCACTAATCAAGTATAACAAAGCTCACTCTTCGAGTATACCAAAGGCCTATGATCGAGTAAAACAAATTCCCCTGGTGGAGTATAACAAAGTCCCCTAATCGAGTATAACAAAGTCCCCTAATGGAGTATAGCAAAGTCCTCTGGTCGAGAATAATAAAGCCCCCGAATCGAGTAAAACAAAGACCCTTGATCTAATATAACAAAGTCTCCTGATCGTGTATAACAAAGACCCTGATCGAGTATAACAAAGTCCCCTGGTCATGTATAACAAAGTCCCTTGGTCAGGTATAACAAAGCCTCCTCATCGAGTATAACAAAGTCCCCTGATCGAGTATAACAAAGCCCCCTCATCGAGTATAACAAAGTTCCCTTATCGAGTATAACAAAGGAGTCTAATCGAGACTAACAAAGGCCCCTGAACAAGTATAACAAAGTCCCCTGATCGAGTCTAACAAAGGCCCCTGATCGAGTATAACAAAGTCCCCTAATCTTGTATTACAAAGGCCCTTCATCGAGTATAACAAAGGCCCTTCATCGAGTATATCAAAAGCCCCTGATGGAGTATAACAAAGTCCCCTCATCGAGTATAACAAAGCCCCTTGATCGAGTATAACAAAGTCCCCATGTCAAGTAGAACAGTCCCCTGATCGAGTATAACAAATTCACCTTATCGAGTATAACAAAGTCACCAGATCGAGTATAACAAAGTCCCCTGATCGAGTATAACATAGTCCCCTGGTCGAGTATAACAAAGGCCCCTCATCAAGTATAACAAAGGTCCTTGGTCGAGCAAAACAAAGGCCCCTGGTCGAGCATACCAAAGGCCCCTGGTCGAGTATAACAAAGACCCCCCATCGAGTATAACAAAGCCCCCTGGTTGCGTATAACAAAGATCCATGATCGTGTATAGCAAACTCCCCTGATCGAGAATAACAAAGTCCCCTGATCGAATATAACAAAGTTCCCTGATCGAGTATAACAAAGTCACCTGATCGAGCATAACAAATGTCCCTGGTCGAGTATAATATAGCCTCCTGATCGAGTGTAACAACGTTCCCTGATCGAGCAAACAAAGCCCCCTGATCGAGTATAACAAAGCCCCCTCATCGAATATTACAAAGTCCCCAGATCGAGTATAACAATGCCCCCTAATCGATTATAACAAAGTCTCCTGATCGAGTATAACAAAGTCCATTGGTCGAGTATAACAAAGCCCCTCTATCACGTATAACAAAGTCCCCTGGTCGAGTATAATATAGCCACCTGATCGAGTGTAACAACGTTCCCTGATCGAGCATAACAAAGCCCCCTGATCGAGTATAACAAAGCCCCCTCATCGAATATTACAAAGTCCCCTGATCGAGTATAACAATGCCCCCTAATCGATTATAACAAAGTCTCCTGATCGAGTATAACAAAGTCCATTGGTCGAGTATAACAAAGCCCCTCTATCAGGTATAACAAAGTCCCCTGATCGAGTATAACAAAGCCCCCTAATCGAGTATAACAAAGCCCCCTCATCGAATATTACAAAGTCCCCTGATCGAGTATAACAAAGTCCCCGAATAGAAAATAACAAAGTCTCCTGTTCGAGTACAACAAAGTCCATTGGTCGAGTTTAACAGAGATTTCTGTTCGAGTATAACAAAATCCCCTCATCGAGTATAACAAAGTCCCCTTATCGAGTATAACAAAGTCCCCTGATCGAGTATAACAAAGTCCCCTGATCGAGTATAACAAAGTCCCCTGGTCGAATATAACAAACTCCCCTGGTCGAGAATTACAAAGTCCCCTGATCGAGTATAACAAAGGCCCCTCATCGAGTATAATAAAGGCCCCTGATAGAGTATAACAAAGTCCCCTAATCGAGTATAACAAAGTCCCTTGATCGAGTATAACAAAGTCCCCATGTCGAATATAAAAAAGTCCCCTGATCGAGTATAACAAATTCACCATATCAAGTATAACAAAGTCCCCTAATCGAGTATAACAAAGTCCCCTGATCGAATATAACAAAGTCCCTGGTCTAGTATAACAAAGTCCCCTAATCGAGAATAACAAAGTTCCCTGATCGAGTATAACAAAGTCCCCTGGTCGAGTATAACAAAGTCCCCTAGTCGAGTATAACAAAGGCACCTGATCGAGTATAACAAAGTCCCCTGAACAAGTATAACAAAGTCCCCTGGTCGAGTATAAAAAGTCCCCTGATCGAGAATAACAAAGTCCCATGGTGAAGTATAACAAAGTTCCCTGATCGAGTATAACAAATTCCCCTGGTCGAGTATAACAAAGTTCCCTGATTGAGTATATCAAAGGCCCCTGGTCGAGTATAACAAAGGCCTCTGATCGAGTATAACAAATTCTCCTGATCTATTATAACAAGGTCCTCTGATTGAGTATAACAAAGTCCCCTGGTCAGGTATAACAAAGTCCCCTGGTCAGGTATAACAAAGGAGCCTGATCGAGTCTAACAAAGGCACCTAATCGAGACTAACAAAGGCCCCTGATCAAGTATAACAAAGTCCTCTCATCGAGTCTAACAAAGGCCCCTGATCGAGTATAACAAAGTCCCCTAATCTTGTATAACAAAGGCCCTTCATCGAGTATAACAAAGGCCCTTCATCGAGTAGACAAAGGCCCCTGACGAGTATAACAAAGTCACCTCATTGAGTATAACGAAGGCCTTTGATCGAGTAAAACAAAGGCCCCTCGTGGAGTATAACAAAGTCCCTTGTTCGAGTATAACAAAGTCCCCATGTCGAGTAGAATATTCCCCTGATCGAGTATAACAAATTCACCTTATCGAGTATAACAAAGTCACCTAATCGAGTATAACAAAGTCCCCTGATCGAGTATAACAAAGTCCCCTGGTCGAGTATAACAAAGGCCCCTCATTAAGTATAACAAAGGCCCTTGGTCGTGCAAAACAAAGGCCCCTAGTCGAGCATAACAAAGGCCCCTGGTCGAGTATAGCAAAGCCCCCTCATCGAGTATAACAATTTCACCTGGTCGAGTATAACAAAGCCCGATGATCGTGTATAACAAAGTCCCCTGATCGAGAATAGCAAAGTCCCTTGATCGAGTATAACAAAGTCCCCTGGTCGAATATAACAAAGTCACCTGATCGATCATAACAAAGGCCCCTGATCAAATATAACAAAGTCCCCAAATCGATTTTAACAAATCCTTCTGATCGAGTACAACAAAATCCATTGGTCGAGTATAACAAAGCTCCCTGACCGAGTATAACAAAGTCCCCTGATCGAGTATAACAAAGTCCCCTGATCGAGTATAACAAAGTCTTCTGATCGAGTATAACAAAGCCCCCTCATCGAATATTACAAAGTCCCCTGATCGAGTATAACAAAGCCCTCTAATCGATTATAACAAAGTCTCCTAATCGAGTATAACAAAGTCTCCTGATCGAATACAACAAAGTCCATTGGTCGAGTATAACAAAGCCTCCTAATCGAGGATAACAAAGTCTCCTGATCGAGTATAACAAAGCCCCCTAATCGAATATAACAAAGACCCCTCATCGAATATTACAAAGTCCCCTGATCGAATATAACAAAGTCCCCTAATCGATTTTAACAAAGTCTTCTGATCGAGTACAACAAAATCCATTGGTCGAGTATAACAAAGCTCCCTGACCGAGTATAACAAAGTCCCCTGATCGAGTATAACAAAGTCCCCTGATCGAGTATAACAAAGTCCCCTGATCGAGTATAACAAAGTCCCCTAATCGAGTATAACAAAGTCGCCTGGTCGAGTATAACAAAGCCCCCTCATCGAGTAAAACAAAGGCCCCTGATAGAGTATAACAAGGTCCCCTGATCGAGTATAAAAAAGCCTCGTGATCGAGTATAACAAAGTCCGGTGGTCTAGTATAACACAGTCCCTTAATCGAGAATAAGAAAGTCCCCTGTCCGAGTATAACAAATTCACCATATCGCGTATAACAAAGTCCCCTAATCGAGTATAACAAAGTCCCCTGATCGAGTATAACAAACTCCCCTGGTCTAGTATAACAAAGTCCCCTAATCGAGAATAACAAAGTCCCCTGATCGAGAATAACAAAGTCCCCTGGTCGAGTATAACAAAGTCCCCTGGTCGAGGATAACAAAGGCCCCTCATCGAGTATAAAAAGTCCCCTGAACATGTATAACAAAGTCCCCTGGTCGAGTATAACAAAGTCCCCTGATGGAGTATAACAAAGTCCCCTGATCGAGTATAACAAAGCCCCCTAATCGATTATAACAAAGTCTCCTGATCGAGTATAACAAAGTCTCCTGATCGAGTACAACAAAGTCCATTGGTCGAGGATAACAAAGCCCCCTAATTGAGTATAACAAAGTCCCCTGATCGAGTATAACAAAGCCCCCTAATCGAATATGACAAAGCCCCCTCATCGAATATTATAAAGTCCCCTGATCGAATATAACAAAGTCCCCTAATCGATTTTAACAAAGTCTTCTGATCGAGTACAACAAAGTCCATTGGTCGAGTATAACAAAGCTCCCTGACCGAGTATAACAAAGTCCCCTGATCGATTATAACAAAGTCCCCTGATCGAGTATAACAAAGTCCCCTGATCGAGTATAACAAAGTCCCCTGATCGAGTATAACAAAGTCCCCTGGTCGAGTATAACAAAGCCCCCTCATCGAGTAAAACAAAGGCCCCTGATAGAGTATAACAAAGTGCCCTGGTCGAGTATAACAAAGCCTCGTGATCGAGTATAACAAAGTCCCCTGGTCTTGTATAAAACAGTCCCTTAACCGAGAATAAGAAAGTCCTCTGTTCGAGTATAACAAATTCACCATATCGAGTATAACAAAGTCCCCTGATCGAGTATAACAAAGTCCCCTGATCGAGTATAACAAACTCCCCTGGTCTAGTATAACAAAGTCCCCTAATCGAGAATAACAAAGGCCCCTCATCGAGTATAACAAAGTCCCCTGAACAAGTATAATTAAAGTCCCCTGGTCGAGTATAAAAAGTCCCCTGGTCGAGAATAACAAAGTCCCCTGGTCGAGTATAACAAAGTCCCCTGGTCGAGGATAAGAAAGGCCCCTCATCGAGTATAACAAAGTCCCCTGAACAAGTATAATAAAAGTCCCCTGTTCGAGTATAAAAAGTCCCCTGATCGAGAATAACAAAGTCCCCTGGTCGAGAATAACAAAGTCCCCTGGTCGAGGATAACAAAGGCCCCTCATCGAGTATAACAAAGTCCCCTGAACAAGTATAATGAAAGTCCCCTGGTCGAGTATAAAAAGTCCCCTGATCGAGAATAACAAAGCCCCCTGGTGGAGTATAACAAAGTCCCCTGATCGAGCAATACAAAGACCCCTGGTCGTGTATAGCAAAGCCCCATGATCGAGTATAACAAAGTCCCCTGATCGAGTATAACAAATTCACCATATCGAGTAAAACAAAGTCCCCTGATCGAGTATAACAAAGTCCCATTGTCTAGTATAACAAAGTCCCCTAATCGATTAAAAAAAGTCCCCTGATTGAGTATAACAAATTCCCCTGGTCGAGTATAACAAAGTTCCCTGATCGAGTATAACAAAGTCCCCTGATGGCGTATAACAAAGTCCCCTGGTCGAGTAAAATAAAGCCCCCTAATCCAGTAAAACAAAGACCCTTAATCTAATATAACAAAGTCCCCTGATCGAGTATAACAAAGCCACCTTGATCGAGTATAAAGAAGTCACCATGTCGAGTAAAAAAAGTCCCCTGATCGAGTATAACAAATTTACCATATCGAGTATAACAAAGTCCCCTGATCGAGTATAACAAAGTCCCATGGTCTAGTATAACAAAGTCCCCTAATCGATTATAAAAAAGTCCCCTGATTGAGTATAACAAAGTCCCCTGGTCGAGTATAACAAAGTCCCCTGGTCGAGTATAACAAAAGCCCATGATCGAGTATAACAAAGTCCCCTGAACAAGTATAACAAAGTCCCCTGGTCGAGTATAAAAAGTCCCCTGATTGAGTATAACAAAGTCCCCTGGTCGAGTATAACAAAGTCCCCTGGTCGAGTATAACAAAAGCCCATGATCGAGTATAACAAAGTCCCCTGAACAAGGATAACAAAGTCCCCTGGTTGAGTATAAAAAGTCACCTGATCGAGAATGACAAAGTCCCCTGGTGGAGTATAACAAAGTCCCCTGATCGAGTATAACAAAGCTCCCTCATCGAGTATAACAAATCCCCTGATCGAGCAATACAAAGACCCCTGGTCGAGTATAACAAAGCCCCATGATCGAGTATAACAAAGTCCGCTGATCAAGAATAACAAAGTCCCCTGATCGAGTATAACAAATTCCCCTGGTCGAGTATAACAAACTTCCCTGATCGAGTATAACAAAGTCCCCTAATGGAGTATAACAAAGTGACCTAATTGAGTATATTAAAGGCCCCTGGTCGAGTATAACAAAGGCCTCTGATCGAGTATAACAAAATCTGCTGATCTATTATATCAAGGTCCCCTGATTGAGTATAACAAAGTCCCCCGATGGAGTATAACAAAGTCCCCTGGTCGAGTATAATAAAGCCCCCTAATCGAATAAAACAAAGTCCCTTAATCTAATATAAAAAAGTCCCCTGATCGACTTTAACAAAGCCCCTTGATCGAGTATAACATAGTCCCCATGTCGAGTATAAAAAGTCCACAGCTTACATCTCAGAAACGGTCCAGACTTAACCCGACATTAGGGGGGTCAAGTTTAAGGGTAACCACTCAAGGAGTTACAAATCAATTGGCTCCCCTCCCATGTCACACGGCCCCAGCAAACATGTAAGAAGGCACCTGCCGACTCTAACCCAATATACACAATAACCTACACCGCAGAAGAAGTCCAGACCTGACCTCACATTAGCCAGGTCAAATGTAACCCTCGAGCCCAAGTCAAGGGGCCACAAATCAACCAGGGCCTCTCATGTCACACGGCCCCATCTGAAGATTTCTCCAGAATATACAACTTATAGTCTTTGAAAAAGTCCAGACCTGACCCTACATTAGCGAGGGCAAATGTAAGGAGACCCTTCGCCGCCCCCCCCCCTCCCCCCCGATCAGCTCAACCTGACGGCTCGCCTCCCAATATATAGGACGTCCTAGTCCTCCCTCTGCAGAGAGAGAGAGAGAGAGACAGAGAGAGAGTGTGTCTTGTAACCAAGAAGGGCCAGCTACCACGTCCCCAGTCCTGCTCGAGAGAAGTCAGGGGCCGGAGGCAAGCCGCCTCCGGTCGCCTCCGGTCAGGAGCGAGTTGCCCTCGACACACCGGTGCCCAGCTAAGCAGTCTCCCATAGAGACAACCCAGGACCACCTGCTAGGCCTCCCCTAGGTCACGTGAGTTTTTGTCAGAGCTTTCCATGGGATGAGTTACTTACGTGGGAAGTGCATTCATTTCATGTTCGTGTCCGAGAATCAGAGTGTCTAGTAACGTAATATGATGTCCTAGTAACGTAAATATAATGTCCTAGTAACTTCAATAGAAGGTGTTATTAATGTGTCCATGTCATGTTCGTAATTAATAAAGAGTTGTAACGAAGCGGTGTTTGAGAAGTCAGCCTTCAGACGTAATAGATGTGTATTGACGTATAAGATACGATAAGTGTAAATCCATCATCAAATATCTATCACGGCCACGCTACCAAAGTCTTCCTCTCTTTTATACTCTTATACTATCAATATTCTACCTATATGTAATCTTCTTTTTGTGAGATTTGTCTCATTATATTATTGTGTATAACAAAGACCATGATCGAGTTTAACAAAGTCCCCTGGTCGAGTATAACAAAGCCCCCTCATCGAGTAAAACAAAGGCCCCTGATAGAGTATAACAAAGTCCCCTGATCGAGTATAACAAAGCCCCGTGATCGAGTATAAAAAAGTCCCCATGTCTAGTAGAACAGTCCCCTGATCGAGTATAACAAATGCACCTTATCGAGTATATCAAAGTCCCCTGATCTAGTATAACAAAGTCCTCTGGTCGAGTATAAAAAGTCCCCTGGTCGAGTATAACAAAGTGCCCTGATCGAGTATAACAAAGTGCCCTGATCGCGTATAACAAAGTCCCCTAATCGACTATAACATAGGCCCCTAGACGAGCATAACAAAGGCCCCTGGTCGAGGATAATAAAGCCTCCTGACCGAGTGTAACAACGTTCCCTCATCGAGTATAACAAAGCCCCCTGATCTAGTATAACAAAGCCCCCTCATCGAATATTACAAAGTCCCCTGATCGAGAATAACAAAGCCCCTAATCGATTATAACAAAGTCTTCTGATCGAGTATAACAAAGTCCATTGGTCGAGTATAACAAAGCCCCATGATGGAGTATAACAAAGTCCCCTGATCGAGTATAACAAAGCCACCAAATAGAATATAACAAAGTCCCCTATTCGATTATAACAAAGTCTCCTGATCGAGTACAACAAAGTCCATTGGTCGAATATAAGAAAGCTCCCTGATCGAGTATAACAAAGTCCCATGATCGAGTATAACAAAGTCTCCTGATCGAGTATAACAAAGTCCCCTGATCCAGTATAACAAATTCACCATATCGAGTATAACAAAGTCCACTGATCGAGTATAACAAAGTCCCCTTATCGAGTATAACAAAGTCCCCTGGTCGAGTATAACAAAGTCCCCTGGTCGAGTATAACAAAGGCCCCTCATCGAGTATAACAAAGTCCCTTGAACAAGTATAACAAAGTCCCCTGGTCGAGTATAAAAAGTCCCTTGATCGAGTATAATAAAGCCCCCTCGTGGATTATAACAAAGTCCCCTCATCGAGTATAACAAAGCTCACTCATGGAGTATAACAAAGTCCCCTGATCGAGCAATACAAAGACCCCTGGTCGAGTATAACAAAGCCCCATGATCGAGTATAACAAAGTCCCCTGATCGAGAATAACGAAGTCCCTTGATTGAGTATAACAAATTCCCCTGGTCGAGTATAACAAAGTTCCCTGATCGAGTATAACAAAGTCCCCTGATGGAGTATAACAAAGTCCCCTGGTCGAGTATAATAAAGCCCCCTAATCGAGTAAAACAAAGACCCTTAATCTAATATAACAAAGTCCCCTGATCGACTTTAACAAAGCCCCTTGATCGAGTATAACATAGTCCCAATGTCGAGTATAAAAAGTCCCCTCATCGAGTATAACAAATTCACCATATCGAGTATAACAAAGTCCCCTGATCGAGTATAACAAAGTCCCCTGGTCTAGTATAACAAAGTCCCCAAATCGAGAATAAAAAGTCCACTGATCGAGTACAAAAAAGTCCCCTGATCAAGTATAACAAAGTCACCATATCGAGTATAACAAAGTCCCCTGATCGAGAATAACAAAGTCCCCTGATCGAGTATAACAAAGTCCCCTGGTCGAGTATAACAAAGTCCCCTAATCGAGAAGAACAAAGTCCCCTGATCGAGTATAAAAAAGTCCCCTGATCGAGTTTAACAAGGTCCCCTGGTCGAGTATGACAAAGTTCCCTGGTCAGGTATAACAAAGCCTCCTCATCGAGTATAGCAAAGTCCCCTGATCGAGTATAACAAAGCCCCCTTATCGAGTATAACAAAGTCCCCTTATCGAGTGTAACAAAGGAGCCTGATCGATTCTAACAAAGGCACCTAATCGAGACTAACAAAGGCCCCTCATGAAGTATAACAAAGTCCCCTGATCGAGTCTAACAAAGGCCCTTCATCGAGTATAACAAAGGCCCATCATCGAGTATAACAAAGGCCCCTGATCGAGTATAATAAAGTCCCCTGATCGAGAATAACAAAGGCCCTTCATCGAGTATAACAAAGGCCCATCATCGATTATAACCAAGCCCCTTGATCGAGTATAACAAAGTCCCCATGTCGAGAAGAAAAGTCCCCTGATCGAGTATAACAAATTCACCTTATCGAGTATAACAAAGTCACCTCATCGAGTATAACAAAGTCCCCTAATCGAGTATAACAAAGTCCTCTGGTCGAGTATAACAAAGTCCCCTGGTCGAGTATACAAAGTGCCCTGATCGAGTATAACAAAGTCCCCTAATCGACTTTAACATAGGCCCCTAGTCGAGTATAACAAAGGCCCCTAATCAAGTATAACAAAGGCCCTTGGTCGAGCAAAACAAAGGTCCCTGATCGAGCATAACAAAGGGCCCTGGTGGAGTATAACAAAGACCCCTCATCGAGTATAACAAAGTCCCCTGGTTGCGTATAACAAAGTCCCCTGATCGAGAATAACAAAGTCCCTGATCGAGTATAACAAAGTCCCCTAGTCGAGTATAACAAAATCACCTGATCGAGCATAACATATGCCCCTGGTCGAGTATAATAAAGCCTCCTGATCGAGTGTAACAACGTTCCCTGATCGAGCATAACAAAGCCCCCTGATCGAGTATAACAAAGCCCCCTCATCGAATATTACAAAGTCCCCTGATCGAGTATAACAAAGCCCCCTAATCGATTATAACGAAGTCTCCTGAAGGAGTATAACAAAGTCCATTGGTCGAGTATAACAAAGCCCCCTGATCAAGTATAACAAAGTCCCCTGATCGAGCATAACAAAGCCCCCTAATCTAGTATAACAAAGCCCCCTCATCGAATATTACAAAGTCCCCTGATCGAGTATAACAAAGTCCCCTAATCGATAATAACAAAGTCTCCTGATCGAGTACAACAAAGTCCATTGGCCGAGTTTAACAGAGCTTTCTGATCGAGTATAACAAAGTCCCCTCATCGAGTATAACAAAGTCACCTGATCGAGTATAACAAAGTCCCCTGATCGCGTATAACAAAGTCCCATAATCGACTATAACATAGGCCCCTAGTCGAGCATAACAAAGGCCCCTGGTCGAGTATAACAAAGCCCCCTCATCGAATATTACAAAGTCCCTTGATCGAGAATAACAAAGCCCCCTAATCGAGTATAACAAAGTCCATTGGTCGAGTATAACAAAGCCCCATGATCGAGTATAACAAAGTCCCCTGATCGAGTATAACAAAGCCACCAAATAGAATATAACAAAGTTCCCTATTCGATTATTACAAAGTCTCCTGATCGAGTACAACAAAGTCCATTGGTCGAATATAAGAAAGCTCCCAGATCGAGTATAACAAAGTCCCCTGATCGAGAATAACAAATTCACCATATCGAGTATAACAAAGTCCCCTGATCGAGAATAACAAATTCACCATATCGAGTATAACAAAGTCCCCTGATCGAGTATTTACAAGGTCCCCTGATCGAGTATAACAAAGTCCCCTGGTCTAGTATAACAAAGTCCCCTAATCGAGAATAAAAAAGTCCAATGATCGAGTATATAAAAGTCCCCTGATCGAGTATAACAAAGTCACCATATCGAGTATAACAAAGTCCCCTGATGGAGTATAACAAAGTCCCCTGATCGAGTATAACAAAGTCCCCTGGTCGAGTATAACAAAGGCCCATGATCGAGTATAACAAAGCCCCCTGATCAAGTATAACAAAGTCCCCTAATCGAGTATAACAAAGCCCCCTAATCTAGTATAACAAAGCCCCCTCATCGAATATTACAAAGTCCCCTGATCGAGTATAACAAAGTCCCCTAATCGATAATAACAAAGTCTCCTGATCGAGTACAACAAAGTCCATTGGCCGAGTTTAACAGAGCTTTCTGATCGAGTATAACAAAGTCCCCTGATCGAGTATAACAAGGTCACCTGATCGAGTATAACAAAGACCCCTCATCAAGTATAACAAAGGCCCTTGGTCGAGCATAACAAAGGCCCCTGGTCGAGTATAACAAAGCCCTTTCATCGAGTATAACAAAGTCCCCTGGTTGCGTATAACAAAGCCCCATGATCGTGTATAACAAAGTCCCCTGATCGAGAATAACAAAGTCCCCTGATCGAGCATAACAAATGCCCCTGGTCGAGTATAATAAAGCCTCCTAATCCAGTGTAACAACGTTCCATGATCGAGCATAACAAAGCCCCTTCATCGAGTATAACAAAGCCCCCTCATCGAATATTACAAAGTCCCCTGATCGAGTATAACAAAATCCACTAATCGATAATAACAAAGTCTCCTGATCGAGTATAACAAAGGCCCCTCATCGAGTATAACAAAGGCCCCTGGTAGAGTATTACAAAGTCCACTGATCGAGTATAACAAAGCCCCTTGATCGAGTATAACAAAGTCCCCATGTCGAGTATAACAAAGTCCCTTGATCGAGTATAACAAAGTCCCCTGGTCTAGTATAACAAAGTCCCCTTATCGAGAATAACAAAGTCCCCTCATCGAGTATAACAAAGTCCCCTGGTCGAGTATAACAAAGTCCCTTGGTCGAGTATAACAAAGGCACCTGATCGAGTATAACAAAGTCCCCTGAACAAGTATAACAAAGTCCCCTGGTCGAGTATAAAAAGTCCCCTATTCGAGAATAACAAAGTCCCATGGTGGAGTATAACAAAGTTCCCTGATCAAGTAAAACAATGCTCACTCTTCGAGTATACCAAAGGCCTATGATCGAGTAAAACAAATTCCCCTGGTGGAGTATAACAAAGTCCCCTGATCGAGTATAACAAAGTCCCCTAATGGAGTATAACAAAGTCCTCTGGTCGAGAATAATAAAGCCCCCGAATCGAGTAAAACAAAGACCCTTGATCTAATATAACAAAGTCCCCTGATCGTGTATAACAAAGACCCTGATCGAGTATAACAAAGTCATGTATAACAAAGTCCCCTGGTCAGGTATAACAAAGCCTCCTCATCGAGTATAGCAAAGTCCCCTGATCGAGTATAACAAAGCCCCCTCATCGAGTATAACAAAGGCCCCTGAACAAGTATAACAAAGTCCCCTGATCGAGTCTAACAAAGGCCCCTGATCGAGTATAACAAAGTCCCCTAATCTTGTATTACAAAGGCCCTTCATCGAGTAGAACAAAGGCCCTTCATCGAGTATAACAAAGGCCCCTGATGGAGTATAACAAAGTCCCCTCATCGAGTATAACAAAGCCCCTTGATCGAGTATAACAAAGTCCCCATGTCAACTAGAACAGTCCCCTGATCGAGTATAACAAATTCACCTTATCGAGTATAACAAAGTCACCAGATCGAATATAACTAAGTCCCCTGATCGAGTATAACAAAGTTCCCTGGTCGAGTATAACAAACGCCCCTCATCAAGCATAACAAAGGCGCTTGGTCGAGCAAAACAAAGGCCCCTGGTCGAGCATACCAAAGGCCCCTGGTCGAGTATAACAAAGCCCCCTCATCGAGTTTAACAAAGTCCCCTGGTTGCGTATAACAAAGCCCCATGATCGTGTATAACAAACTCCCCTGATCGAGAATAACAAAGTCCCCTGATTGAGTATAAGAAAGTCCCCTAATCGAGTATAACAAAGTCACCTGATCGAGCATAACAAATGCCCCTGGTCGAGTATAATATAGCCTCCCGATCGAGTGTAACAACGTTCCCTCATCGAGCATAACAAAGCCCCCTGATCCAGTATAACAAAGCCCCCTCATCGAATATTACAAAGTCCCCTAATCGAGTATAACAAAATCCACTAATCGATAATAACAAAGTCCCCTGATCGAGTATAACAATGCCCCCCTAATCGATTATAACAAAGTCTACTGATCGAGTATAACAAAGTCCATTGGTCGAGTAAAACAAAGCCCCTCGATCAGATATAACAAAGTCCCCTGATCGAGTATAACAAAGCCCCCTAATCGAGTATAACAAAGCCCCCTCATCGAATATTACAAAGTCCCCTGATCAAGGATAACAAAATCCACTAATCGATAATAAAAAAGTCTCCTGATCAAGTATAACAAAGGCCCCTCATCGAGTATAACAAAGGCCCCTGATAGAGTATTACAAAGTCCACTGATTGAGTATAACAAAGCCCCTTGATCGAGTATAACAACGTCTCCATGTCGAGTATAACAAAGTCCCCTGATCGAGTATAACAAAGTCCCCTGGTCTAGTATAACAAAGTCCCCTAATCGAGAATAACAAAGTCCCTTGATCGAGTATAACAAAGTCCCCTGGTCGAGTATAACAAAGTCCCTTGGTCGAGTATAACAAAGGCACCTGATCGAGTATAACAAAGTCCCCTGAACAAGTATAACAAAGTCCCCTGGTCGAGTATAAAAAGTCCCCTATTCGAGAATAACAAAGTCCCATGGTGGAGTATAACAAAGTTCCCTGATCAAGTAAAACAATGCTCACTCTTCGAGTATACCAAAGGCCTATGATCGAGTAAAACAAATTCCCCTGGTGGAGTATAACAAAGTCCCCTGATCGAGTATAACAAAGTCCCCTAATGGAGTATAACAAAGTCCTCTGGTCGAGAATAATAAAGCCCCCGAATCGAGTAAAACAAAGACCCTTGATCTAATATAACAAAGTCCCCTAATCGTGTATAACAAAGACCCTGATCGAGTATAACAAAGTCCCCTGGTCAGGTATAACAAAGCCTCCTCATCGAGTATAGCAAAAAACCCTTATCGAGGATAACAAAGCCCCCTCATCGAGAATAACAAAGGCCCCTGAACAAGAATAACAAAGTCCCCTGATCGAGTCTAACAAAGGCCCCTGATCGAGTATAACAAAGTCCCCTAATCTTGTATTACAAAGGCCCTTCATCGAGTATAACAAAGGCCCTTCATCGAGTATAACAAAGGCCCCTGATGGAGTATAACAAAGTCCCCTCATCGAGTATAACAAAGCCCCTTGATCGAGTATAACAAAGTCCCCATGTCAAGTAGAACAGTCCCCTGATCGATTATAACAAAGTCACCAGATCGAGTATAACAAAGTCCCCTGATCGAGAATAACAAAGTCCCCTGGTCGAGTATAACAAAGGCCCCTCATCAAGTATAACAAAGGCCCTTGGTCGAGCAAAACAAAGGCCCCTGGTCGAGCATACCTAAGGCCCCTGGTCGAGTATAACAAAGCCCCCTCATCGAGTATAACAAAGTCTCCTGGTTGCGTATAACAAAGCCCCATGATCGTGTATAACAAACTCCCCTGATCGAGAATAACAAAGTCCCCTGAACGAGTATAACAAAGTACCCTGATCGAGTATAACAAAGTCACCTGATCGAGCATAACAAATGCCCCTGGTCGAGTTTAATATAGCCTCCTGATCGAGTGTAACAACGTTCCCTCATCGAGCATAACAAAGCCCCCTAATCGAGTATAACAAAGCCCCCTCATCGAATATTACAAAGTCCCCTAATCGAGTATAACAAAATCCACTAATCGATAATAACAAAGTCTCCTGATCGAGTATAACAAAGGCCCGTCATCGAGTATAACAAAGGCCCTTCATCGAGTATAACAAAGGCCCCTGATGGAGTATAACAAAGTCCCCTGATCGAGTATAACAAAGCCCCTTGATCGAGTATAACAAAGTCCCCATGTCAAGTAGAACAGTCCCCTGATCGAGTATAACAAATTCAACTTATCGAGTATAACAAAGTCACCAGATCGAGTATAACAAAGTCCCCTGATCGAGTATAACAAAGTCCCCTGTTCGAGTATAACAAAGGCCCCTCATCATGTATAACAAAGGCCCTTGGTCGAGCAAAACAAAGGCCCCTGGTCGAGCATACCAAAGGCCCCTGGTCGAGTATAACAAAGCCCCCTCATCGAGTATAACAAAGTCCCCTGGTTGCGTATAACAAAGCCCCATGATCGTGTATAACAAACTCCCCTGATCGAGAATAACAAAGTCCCCTGATCGAGTATAACAAAGTCACCTGATCGAGCATAACAAATGCCCCTGGTCGAGTATAATATAGCCTCCTGATCGAGTGTAACAACGTTCCCTCATCGAGCATAACAAAGCCCCTCATCGAATATTACAAAGTCCCCTGATCGAGTATAACAATGCCCCCAAATCGATTATAACAAAGTCTCCTGATCGAGTATAACAAAGTCCATTGGTCGAGTAAAACAAAGCCCCTCGATCAGGTATAACAAAGTCCCCTGATCGAGTATAACAAAGGCCCCTAATCGAGTATAACAAAGCCCCCTCATCGAATATTACAAAGTCCCCTGATCGAGTATAAAAAAATCCACTAATCGATAATAACAAAGTCTCCTGATCGAGTATAACAAAGGCCCCTCATCGAGCATAACAAAGGCCCCTGATAGAGTATTACAAAGTCCACTGATCGAGTATAACAAAGCCCCTTGATCGAGTATAACAACGTCCCCATGTCGAGTATAACAAAGTCCCCTGATCGAGTATAACAAAGTCCCCTGGTCTAGTATAACAAAGTCCCCTAATCGAGAATAACAAAGTCCCCCGATCGAGTATAACAAAGTCCCCTGGTCGAGTATAACAAAGTCCCTTGGTCGAGTATAACAAAGGCACCTGATCGAGTATAACAAAGTCCCCTGAACAAGTATAACAAAGTCCCCTGCTCGAGTATAAAAAGTCCCCTATTCGAGAATAACAAAGTCCCATGGTGGAGTATAACAAAGTTCCCTGATCAAGTAAAACAATGCTCACTCTTCGAGTATACCAAAGGCCTATGATCGAGTAAAACAAATTCCCCTGGTGGAGTATAACAAAGTCCCCTGATCGAGTATAACAAAGTCCCCTAATGGAGTATAACAAAGTCCTCTGGTCGAGAATAATAAAGCCCTCGAATCGAGTAAAACAAAGACCCTTAATCTAATATAACAAAGTCCCCTGATCGTGTATAACAAAGACCCTGATCGAGTATAACAAAGCCCCCTCATCGAATATTACAAAGCCCTATCATCGAATATTACAAAGTCCCCTGATCGAGTATAACAAAATCCACTAATCGATAATAACAAAGTCTCCTGATCGAGTATAACAAAGGCCCGTCATCGAGTATAACAAAGGCCCCTGATAGAGTATTACAAAGTCCACTGATCGAGTATAACAAAGCCCCTTGATCGAGTATAACAAAGTCCCCATGTCGAGTATAACAAATTCCCCTGATCGAGTATAACAAAGTCCCCTGGTCTAGTATAACAAAGTCCCCTAATCGAGAATAACAAAGTCCCCTGATCGAGTATAACAAAGTCCCATGGTCGAGTATAACAAAGTCCCCTGGTCGAGTATAACAAAGGCACCTGAACAAGTATAACAAAGTCCCCTGGTCGAGTATAAAAAGTCCCCTATTCGAGAATAACAAAGTCCCCTAATGGAGTATAACAAAGTCCTCTGGTCGAGAATAATAAAGCCCCCGAATCGAGTAAAACAAAGACCCTTGATCTAATATAACAAAGTCCCCTGATCGTGTATAACAAAGACCCTGATCGAGTATAACAAAGTCCCCTGGTCATGTATAACAAAGTCCCCTGGTCAGGTATAACAAAGCCTCCTCATCGAGTATAGCAAAGTCCCCTGATCGAGTATAACAAAGCTCCCTCATCGAGTATAACAAAGGCCCCTCAACAAGTATAACAAAGTCCCCTGATCGAGTCTAACAAAGGCCCCTCATCGAGTATAACAAAGTCCCCTAATCTTGTATTACAAAGGCCCTTCATCGAGTATAACAAAGGCCCTTCATCGAGAATAACAAATGCCCCTGATGGAGTATAACAAAGTCCCCATGTCAAGTAGAACAGTCCCCTGATCGAGTATAACAAATTCACCTTATCGAGTATAACAAAGTCACCAGATCGAGTATAACTAAGTCCCCTGATCGAGTATAACAAAGTCCCCTGGTCGAGTATAACAAAGGCCCGTCATCAATTATAACAAAGGCCCTTGGACGAGCAAAACAAAGGCCCCTGGTCGAGCATACCAAAGGCCCCTGGTCGAGTATAACAAAGCCCCCTCATCGAGTATAACAAAGTCCCCTGGTTGCGTATAACAAAGCCCAATGATCGTGTATAACAAACTCCCCTGATCGAGAATAACAAAGTCCCCTGATCGACTATAACAAAGTCACCTGATCGAGTATAACAAAGTCACCTGATCTAGTATAACAAAAGCCCCTGGTCGAGTATAATATAGCCTCCTGATCGAGTGTAACAACGTTCCCTCATCGAGCATAACAAAGCCCCCTGATCGAGTATAACAAAGCCCCTCATCGAATATTACAAAGTCCCCTGATCGAGTATAACAATGCCCCCAAATCGATTATAACAAAGTCTCCTGATCGAGTATAACAAAGTCCATTGGTCGAGTATAACAAAGCCCCTCGATCAGGTATAACAAAGTCCCCTGATCGAGTATAACAAAGTCACCTAATAGATAATAATAAAGTCTCCTGATCGAGTACAACAAAGTCCATTGGTCGAGTTTAACAGAGATTTCTGTTCGAGTATAACAAAGTCCCCTCATCGAGTATAACAAAGTCCCCTTATCGAGTATAACAAAGTCCCCTCATCGAGTATAACAAAGTCCCCTCATCGAGTATAACAAAGTCCCCTGGTCGAATATAACAAAGTCCCCTGGTCGAGTATTACAAAGTCCCCTGATCGAGTATAACAAAGGCCCCTCATCGAGTATAACAAAGGCCCCTGATAGAGTATAACAAAGTCCCCTCATCGAGTATAACAAAGCCCCTTGATCGTGTATAAAACAGTCCCCATGTCGAGTATAAAAAAGTCCCCTGATCGAGTATAACAAATTCACCATATCAAGTATAACAAAGTCCCCTAATCGAGTATAGCAAAGTCCCCTGATCGAGTATAACAAAGTCCTCTAATCGAGAATAACAAAGTCCCCTCATCGAGTATAACAAAGTCCCCTGGTCTAGTATAACAAAGTCCTCTAATCGAGAATAACAAAGTCCCCTGATCGAGTATAACAAAGTCCCCTGGTCGAGTATAACAAAGTCCCCTAGTCGAGTATAACAAAGGCACCTGATCGAGTATAACAAAGTCCCCTGAACAAGTATAACAAAGTCCCCTGGTCGAGTATAAAAAGTCCCCTGATCGAGAATAACAAAGTCCCATGGTGGAGTATAACAAAGTTCCTGATCGAGTATAACAAATTCCCCTGGTCGAGTGTAAAAAAGTTCCCTGATTGAGTATATCAAAGGCCCCTGGTCGAGTATAACAAAGGCCTCTGATCGAGTATAACAAATTCTCCTGATCTATTATAACAAGGTCCCTGATTGAGTATAACAAAGTTCCCTGGTCAGGTATAACAAAGTCCCCTGGTCAGGTATAACAAAGGAGTCTGATCGAGTCTAACGAAGGCACCTAATCGAGACTAACAAAGGCCCCTCATCAAGTATAACAAAATCCCCTGATCGAGTCTAACAAAGGCCCCTAATCGAGTATAACAAAGTCCCCTAATCTTGTATAACAAAGGCCCTTCATCGAGTATAACAAAGGCCCTTCATCGAGTATAACAAAGGCCCCTGAGGAGTATAACAAAGTCACCTGTTTGAGTATAACAAAGGCCTTTGATCGAGTAAAACAAAGGCCCCTGATGGAGTATAACAAAGTCCCTTGTTCGAGTATAACAAAGTCCCCAGGTCGAGTAGAACAGTCCCCTGATCGAGTATAACAAATTCACCTTGTTGAGTATAACAAAGTCACCTGATCGAGTATAACAAAGTCCCCTGATCGAGTATAACACAGTCCCCTGGTCGAGTATAACAAAGGCCTCTCATTAAGTATAACAAAAGCCCTTGGTCGTGCAAAACAAAGGCCCCTGGTCGAGCATAACAAAGGCCCCTGGTCGAGTATAGCAAAGCCCCCTCATCGAGTATAACAAAGTCCCCTGGTTGCGTATAACAAAGCCCCATGATCGTGTATAACAAACTCCCCTGATCGAGAATAACAAAGTCCCCTGATCGAGTATAACAAAGTCACCTGATCGAGCATAACAAATGCCCCTGGTCGAGTATAATATAGCCTCCTGATCGAGTGTAACAACGTTCCCTCATCGAGCATAACAAAGCCCCCTAATCGAGTATAACAAAGCCCCCTCATCGAATATTACAAAGTCCCCTGATCGAGTATAACAATGCCCCCAAATCGATTATAACAAAGTCTCCTGATCGAGTATAACAAAGTCCATTGGTCGAGTAAAACAAAGCCCCTCGATCAGGTATAACAAAGTCCCCTGATCGAGTATAACAAAGGCCCCTAATCGAGTATAACAAAGCCCCCTCATCGAATATTACAAAGTCCCCTGATCGAGTATAAAAAAATCCACTAATCGATAATAACAAAGTCTCCTGATCGAGTATAACAAAGGCCCCTCATCGAGCATAACAAAGGCCCCTGATAGAGTATTACAAAGTCCACTGATCGAGTATAACAAAGCCCCTTGATCGAGTATAACAACGTCCCCATGTCGAGTATAACAAAGTCCCCTGATCGAGTATAACAAAGTCCCCTGGTCTAGTATAACAAAGTCCCCTAATCGAGAATAACAAAGTCCCCCGATCGAGTATAACAAAGTCCCCTGGTCGAGTATAACAAAGTCCCTTGGTCGAGTATAACAAAGGCACCTGATCGAGTATAACAAAGTCCCCTGAACAAGTATAACAAAGTCCCCTGCTCGAGTATAAAAAGTCCCCTATTCGAGAATAACAAAGTCCCATGGTGGAGTATAACAAAGTTCCCTGATCAAGTAAAACAATGCTCACTCTTCGAGTATACCAAAGGCCTATGATCGAGTAAAACAAATTCCCCTGGTGGAGTATAACAAAGTCCCCTGATCGAGTATAACAAAGTCCCCTAATGGAGTATAACAAAGTCCTCTGGTCGAGAATAATAAAGCCCTCGAATCGAGTAAAACAAAGACCCTTAATCTAATATAACAAAGTCCCCTGATCGTGTATAACAAAGACCCTGATCGAGTATAACAAAGCCCCCTCATCGAATATTACAAAGCCCTATCATCGAATATTACAAAGTCCCCTGATCGAGTATAACAAAATCCACTAATCGATAATAACAAAGTCTCCTGATCGAGTATAACAAAGGCCCGTCATCGAGTATAACAAAGGCCCCTGATAGAGTATTACAAAGTCCACTGATCGAGTATAACAAAGCCCCTTGATCGAGTATAACAAAGTCCCCATGTCGAGTATAACAAAGTCCCCTGATCGAGTATAACAAAGTCCCCTGGTCTAGTATAACAAAGTCCCCTAATCGAGAATAACAAAGTCCCCTGATCGAGTATAACAAAGTCCCATGGTCGAGTATAACAAAGTCCCCTGGTCGAGTATAACAAAGGCACCTGATCGAGTACAACAAAGTCCCCTGAACAAGTATAACAAAGTCCCCTGGTCGAGTATAAAAAGTCCCCTATTCGAGAATAACAAAGTCCAATGGTGGAGTATAACAAAGTTCCCTAATCAAGTAAAACAATGCTCACTCTTCGAGTATACCAAAGGCCTATGATCGAGTAAAACAAATTCCCCTGGTGGAGTATAACAAAGTCCCCTGATCGAGTATAACAAAGTCCCCGAATGGAGTATAACAAAGTCCTCTGGTCGAGAATAATAAAGCCCCCGAATCGAGTAAAACAAAGACCCTTGATCTAATATAACAAAGTCCCCTGATCGTGTATAACAAAGACCCTGATCGAGTATAACAAAGTCCCCTGGTCATGTATAACAATGTCCCCTGGTCAGGTATAACAAAGCCTCCTCATCGAGTATAGCAAAGTCCCCTGATCGAGTATAACAAAGCTCCCTCATCGAGTATAACAAAGGCCCCTCAACAAGTATAACAAAGTCCCCTGATCGAGTCTAACAAAGGCCCCTCATCGAGTATAACAAAGTCCCCTAATCTTGTATTACAAAGGCCCTTCATCGAGTATAACAAAGGCCCTTCATCGAGAATAACAAATGCCCCTGATGGAGTATAACAAAGTCCCCATGTCAAGTAGAACAGTCCCCTGATCGAGTATAACAAATTCACCTTATCGAGTATAACAAAGTCACCAGATCGAGTATAACTAAGTCCCCTGATCGAGTATAACAAAGTCCCCTGGTCGAGTATAACAAAGGCCCGTCATCAATTATAACAAAGGCCCTTGGTCGAGCAAAACAAAGGCCCCTGGTCGAGCATACCAAAGGCCCCTGGTCGAGTATAACAAAGCCCCCTCAGCGAGTATAACAAAGTCCCCTGGTTGCGTATAACAAAGCCCCATGATCGTGTATAACAAACTCCCCTGATTGAGAATAACAAAGTCCCCTGATCGAGTATAACAAAGTCACCTGATCGAGTATAACAAAGTCACCTGATCTAGTATAACAAAAGCCCCTGGTCGAGTATAATATAGCCTCCTGATCGAGTGTAACAACGTTCCCTCATCGAGCATAACAAAGCCCCCTGATCGAGTATAACAAAGCCCCTCATCGAATATTACAAAGTCCCCTGATCGAGTATAACAATGCCCCCAAATCGATTATAACAAAGTCTCCTGATCGAGTATAACAAAGTCCATTGGTCGAGTATAACAAAGCCCCTCGATCAGGTATAACAAAGTCCCCTGATCGAGTATAACAAAGTCACCTAATAGATAATAATAAAGTCTCCTGATCGAGTACAACAAAGTCCATTGGTCGAGTTTAACAGAGATTTCTGTTCGAGTATAACAAAGTCCCCTCATCGAGTATAACAAAGTCCCCTTATCGAGTATAACAAAGTCCCCTCATCGAGTATAACAAAGTCCCCTCATCGAGTATAACAAAGTCCCCTGGTCGAATATAACAAAGTCCCCTGGTCGAGTATTACAAAGTCCCCTGATCGAGTATAACAAAGGCCCCTCATCGAGTATAACAAAGGCCCCTGATAGAGTATAACAAAGTCCCCTCATCGAGTATAACAAAGCCCCTTGATCGAGTATAACAAAGTCCCCATGTCGAGTATAAAAAAGTCCCCTGATCGAGTATAACAAATTCACCATATCAAGTATAACAAAGTCCCCTAATCGAGTATAGCAAAGTCCCCTGATCGAGTATAACAAAGTCCTCTAATCGAGAATAACAAAGTCCCCTGATCGAGTATAACAAAGTCCCCTGGTCTAGTATAACAAAGTCCTCTAATCGAGAATAACAAAGTCCCCTGGTCGAGTATAACAAAGTCCCCTAGTCGAATATAACAAAGGCACCTGATCGAGTATAACAAAGTCCCCTGAACAAGTATAACAAAGTCCCCTGGTCGAGTATAAAAAGTCCCCTGATCGAGAATAACAAAGTCCCATGGTGGAGTATAACAAAGTTCCTGATCGAGTATAACAAATTCCCCTGGTCGAGTGTAAAAAAGTTCCCTGATTGAGTATATCAAAGGCCCCTGGTCGAGTATAACAAAGGCCTCTGATCGAGTATAACAAATTCTCCTGATCTATTATAACAAGGTCCCTGATTGAGTATAACAAAGTTCCCTGGTCAGGTATAACAAAGTCCCCTGGTCAGGTATAACAAAGGAGTCTGATCGAGTCTAACGAAGGCACCTAATCGAGACTAACAAAGGCCCCTCATCAAGTATAACAAAATCCCCTGATCGAGTCTAACAAAGGCCCCTAATCGAGTATAACAAAGTCCCCTAATCTTGTATAACAAAGGCCCTTCATCGAGTATAACAAAGGCCCTTCATCGAGTATAACAAAGGCCCCTGAGGAGTATAACAAAGTCACCTGTTTGAGTATAACAAAGGCCTTTGATCGAGTAAAACAAAGGCCCCTGATGGAGTATAACAAAGTCCCTTGTTCGAGTATAACAAAGTCCCCAGGTCGAGTAGAACAGTCCCCTGATCGAGTATAACAAATTCACCTTGTCGAGTATAACAAAGTCACCTGATCGAGTATAACAAAGTCCCCTGATCGAGTATAACACAGTCCCCTGGTCGAGTATAACAAAGGCCTCTCATTAAGTATAACAAAAGCCCTTGGTCGTGCAAAACAAAGGCCCCTGGTCGAGCATAACAAAGGCCCCTGGTCGAGTATAGCAAAGCCCCCTCATCGAGTATAACAAGGTCCCCTGGTCGTGTATAACAAAGCCCGATGGTCGTGTATGACAAAGTCCCCTGATCGAGAATAGCCAAGTCCCTTGATCGAGTATAACAAAGTCCGCTGGTCGAATATAACAAAGTCACCTGATCGAGCATAACAAAGGCCCCTGGTCGAGTATAATAAAGCGTCCTGATCGAGTGTAACAACGTTCCCTGATCGAGTATAACAAAGCCCCCTCATTGAGTATAACAAAGCACCCTCATCGAATATTACAAAGTCCCCTGATCGAGTATAACAAAGCCCCCTAATCGATTATAACAGTCTCCTGATCGAGTATAACAAAGTCTCCTCATCGAATACAACAAAGTCCATTGGTCGAGTATAACAAAGTCTCCATGTCGAGTATAACAAAGTCCCCTGATCGAGTATAACAAAGTCTCCTGGTCTAGTATAACAAAGTCCCCTAATCGAGAATAACAAAGTCCCCTGATCGAGTATAACAAAGTCCCATGGTCGAGTATAACAAAGTCCCTTGGTCGAGTAAAACAAAGGCACCTGATCGAGTATAACAAAGTCCCCTGAACAAGTATAACAAAGTCCCCTGATCGAGTATAACAAAGCCCCCTAATCGATTATAACAAAGTCTCCTGATCGAGTATAACAAAGTCTCCTCATCGAATACAACAAAGTCCATTGGTCGAGTATAACAAAGCCCCCTCATCGAGTATAACAAAGTCCCCTGATCGAGTATAACAAAGCCCCCTAATCGAATATAAAGAGCCCCCTCATCGAATATTACAAAGTCCCCTGATCGAATATAACAAAGTCCCCTAATCGATTTTAACAAAGTCTTCTGATCGAGTACAACAAAATCCCTTGGTCGAGTATAACAAAGCTCCCTGACCGAGTATAACAAAGTCCCCTGATCGAGTATAACAAAGTCCCCTGATCGAGTATAACAAAGTCCCCTGATCGAGTATAACAAAGTCCCCTGATCGAGTATAACAAAGTCATCGAGTAAAACAAAGGCCCTGATGTTATAACAAAGTCCCTGATCATATAACAAAGCCTCGTGAGTATAACAAAGTCCCCTGATCGAGTATTACCAAGTCCCCTGATCGAGTATAACAAAGGTACCTCATCGAGTAAAACAAAGGCCCCTGATAGAGTATAACAAAGTCCCCTGATCGAGTATAAAAAAGCCTCGTGATTGAGTATAACAAAGTCCCCTGGTCTAGTATAACACAGTCCCTTAATCGAGAATAAGAAAGTCCCCTGTTCGAGTATAACAAATTCACCATATCGAGTATAACAAAGTCCTCTGATCGAGTATAACAAAGTCCCCTGATCGAGTATAACAAACTCCCCTGGTCTAGTATAACAAAGTACCCTATTCGAGAATAACAAAGTCCCCTTATCGAGAATAACAAAGTCCCCAGATCGAGTATAACAAAGTCCCCTGGTCGAGGATAACAAAGGCCCCTCAGCGAGTATAACAATGTCCCCTGAACAAGTATGACAAAGTCCCCTGGGCGAGTATAACAAAGTCCCCTGATGGAGTATAACAAAGTCCCCTGATCGAGTATAACAAAGCCCCCTAATCGATTATAACAAAGTCTCCTGATCGAATATAACAAAGTCTCCTGATCGAGTACAACAAAGTCCATTGGTCGAGTATAAAAAAGCCCCCTGATCGAGTATAACAAAGTCTCCTGATCGAGTGTAACAAAGCTCCCTAATCGAATATAACAAAGCCCCCTCATCGAATATTACAAAGTCCCCTGATCGAATATAACAAAGTCCCTTAATCGATTTTAACAAAGTCTTCTGATCGAGTACAACAAAGTCTATTGGTCGAGTATAACAAAGCTCCCTGACCGAGTATAACAAAGTCCCCAGATCGATTATAACAAAGTCCCCTAATCGAGTATAACAAAGTCCCCTGGTCGAGTATAACAAAGCCCCCTCATCGAGTAAAACAAAGGCCCCTGATAGAGTATAACAAAGTCCCCTGATCGAGTATAACAAAGCCTCGTGATCGAGTATAACAAAGTCCCCTGATCGAGTATAACAAAGTCCCCTGATCGAATATTACAAAGTCTCCTCATCGAGTATAACAAAGGCCCCTCATCGAGTAAAACAAAGGCCCCTGATAGAGTATAACAAAGTCCCCTGATCGAGTATAACAAAGCCTCGTTATCGAGTATAACAAAGTCCCCTGGTCTAGTATAACACAGTCCCTTAATCGAGAATAAGAAAGTCCCCTGTTCGAGTATAACAAATTCACCATATCGAGTATAACAAAGTCCCCTGATCGAGTATAACAAAGTCCCCTGATCGAGTATAACAAACTCCCCTGGTCTAGTATAACAAAGTGCCCTAATCGAGAATAACAAAGTCCCCTGATCGAGAATAACAAAGTCTCCTGGTCGAGTATTACAAAGTCCCCTGATCGAGAATAACAAAGCCCCCTGGTGGAGAACAACAAAGACCCCTGATCGAGTATAACAAAGCTCACTCATCGAGTATAACAAAGGCCTTTGATCGAGTAAAACAAAGTCCCCAGATCGAGTATAACAAATTCCCCTGGTCGAGTATAACAAACTCCCCTGGTCTAGTATAACAAAGTCCCCTATTCGAGAATAACAAAGTCCCCTTATCGAGAATAACAAAGTCCCCAGATCGAGTATAACAAAGTCCCCTGGTCGAGGATAACAAAGGCCCCTCAGCGAGTATAACAATGTCCCCTGAACAAGTATGACAAAGTCCCCTGGTCGAGTATAACAAAGTCCCCTGATGGAGTATAACAAAGTCCCTGATCGAGTATAACAAAGCCCCCTAATCGAGAATAACAAAGTCCCCTAATTGAGTATAACAAATTCCCCTGGTCGAGTATAACAAAGTTCCCTGATCGAGTATAAGAAAGTCCCCTGATGGCGTATAACAAAGTCCCCTGGTCGAGTAAAATAAAGCCCCCTAATCGAGTAAAACAAAGACCCTTAATCTAATATAACAAAGTCCCCTGATCGAGTATAACAAAGCCACCTTGATCGAGTATAACAAAGCCACCTAGATCGAGTCTAACAAATTCACCATATCGAGTATAACAAAGTCCCCTGATAGAGTATAACAAAGTCCCATGGTCTAGTATAACAAAGTCCCCTAATCGATGTTAAAAAAGTCCTCTGATTGAGTATAACAAAGTCCCCTGGTCGAGTATAACAAAGTCCCCTGATCGAGTATAACAAAAGCCCATGATCGAGTATAACAAAGTCCCATGAACAAGTATAACAACTTCCCCTGGTCGAGTATAAAAAGTCCCCGGATTGAGTATAACAAAGTCCCATGGTCGAGTATAACAAAGTCCCCTGGTCGAGTATAACAAAAGCACATGATCGAGTATAACAAAGTCCCCTGAACAAGTATAACAAAGTTCCCTGGTCGAGTATAAAAAGTCCCCTGATCGAAAATAACAAAGTCCCCTGGTGGAGTATAACAAAGTCCACTGATCGAGTATAACAAAGCTCCCTCATCGAGTATAACAAAGTCCCCTGATCGAGCAATACAAAGACCCCTGGTCGAGTATAACAAAGCCCCATGATCGAGTATAACAAAGTCCCCTGATGGAGTATAACAAAGTGACCTGATTGAGTATATTAAAGGCCCCTGGTCGAGTATAACAAAGGCCTCTGATCGAGTATAACAAAATCTGCTGATCTATTATATCAAGGTCCCCTGATTGAGTATAACAAAGTCCCCTGGTCGAGTATGACAAAGTCACCTTATTGTAGTGATGGGTTGTCAGACCACAGCTTACATCTCAGAAACAGTCCAGTCAATTGGCTCCCCTCCCATGTCACACGGCCCCAGCAAACATGTAAGAAGGCACCTGCCGACTCTCTCCCAATATACACAATAACCTACACCGCAGAAGAAGTCCAGACCTGACCTCACATTAGCCAGGTCAAATGTAACCCTCGAGCCCAATCAAGGGGCCACAAATCAACCAGGGCCTCTCATGTCACACGGCCCCATCTGAAGATTTCTCCAGAATATACAACTTATAGTCTCTGAAAAAGTCCAGACCTGACCCTACATTAGCGAGGGCAAATGTAAGGAGACCCTTCGCCGCCCCCCCCCGATCAGCTCAACCTGACGGCTCGCCTCCCAATATATAGGACGTCCTAGTCCTCCCTCTGCAGAGAGAGAGAGAGAGAGACAGAGAGAGAGTGTGTCTTGTAACCAAGAAGGGCCAGCTACGACGTCCCCAGTCCTGCTCGAGAGAAGTCAGGGGCCGGAGGCAAGCCGCCTCCGGTCGCCTCCGGTCGGAGCGAGTTGCCCTCGACACACCGGTGCCCAGCTAAGCAGTCTCCCATAGAGACAACCCAGGACCACCTGCTAGGCCTCCCCTAGGTCACGTGAGTTTTTGTCAGAGCTTTCCATGGGATGAGTTACTTACGTGGGAAGTGTATTCATTTCATGTTCGTGTCCGAGAATCAGAGTGTCTAGTAACGTAATATGATGTCCTAGTAACGTAAATATAATGTCCTAGTAACTTCAATAGAAGGTGTTATTAATGTGTCCATGTCATGTTCGTAATTAATAAAGAGTTGTAACGAAGCGGTGTTTGAGAAGTCGGCCTTAAGACGTAATAGATGTGTATTGACGTAAAGATACGATAAGTGTAAATCCATCATCAAATATCTATCACGGCCACGCTACCAAAATCTTCCTCTCTTTTATTCTCATATACTATCAATATTCTACCTATATGTAACCTTCTTCTTGTGAGATTTGTCTCATTATATTATTGTGTATAACAAAGACTATGATCGAGTTTAACAAAGTCCCCTGGTCGAGTATAACAAAGTCCCCTGATCGAGTATAACAAAGCACCCTTATCGAGTATAACAAAGTCCCCTTATCGAGTATAACAAAGGAGCCTGATCGATCTAACAAAGGCACCTAATCGGGACTAACAAAGGCCCCTCATCAAGTATAACAAAGTCCCCTGATCGAGTCTAACAAAGGCCCTTCAGTGAGTATAACAAAGGCCCGTCATCGAGTATAACAAAGGCCCCTGATCGAGTATAACAAAGTCCCCTGATGGAGTATAACAAAGTCCCCTGATCAAGTATAATAAAGCCCCCTAATCGAGTAAAACAAATACCCTTGATCTAATATAACAAAGTCCCCTGATCGAGTATAACAAAGTCCCCTGGTCAGGTATAACAAAGTCTCCTCATCGAGTATAGCAAAGTACCCTGATCGAGTATAACAAAGCCCCCTTATCGAGTATAACAAAGTCCCCTTATCGAGTATAACAAAGGAGCCTGATCGATCTAACAAAGGAACCTAATCGAGACTAACAAAGGCCCCTCATCAAGTATAACAAAGTCCCCTGATCGAGACTAACAAAGGCCCTTCATTGAGTATAACAAAGGCCCGTCATCAAGTATAACAAAGGCCCCGGATCGAGCATAACAAAGTCCCCTGATCGAGAATAACAAAGGCATTTGATCGAGTAACACAAAGGCCCCTGATGGAGTATAACAAATTCCCCTCATCGAGTATAACAAAGCCCCTTGATCGAGTATAAAAAAGTCCCCATGTCGAGTAGAACAGTCCCCTGATCGAGTATAACAAATTCACCTTATCGAGTATAACAAAGTCCCCTGATCGAGTATAACAAAGTCCTCTGGTCGAGTATAACAAAGTCCCCTGGTCGAGTGTAACAAAGTCCCCTGCTCGCATATAACAAAGTCCCCTAATCGACTATAACATAGGCCCCTAGTCGAGTATAACAAAGGCCTCTGATCAAGTATAACAAAGGCCCTTGGTCGAGCAAAACAAAGGCCCCTGGTCGAGCATAACATAGGCCCCTGGTCGAGTATAACAAAGCCCCCTCATCGAGTATAACAAAGTGCCCTGGTTGCGTATAACAAAGCCCCATGATCGTGTATAACAAAGTCCCCTCATCGAGAATAACAAAGTCCCCTCATCGAGTATAACAAAGTCCCCTGATCGAGTATAACAAAGTCCTCTGGTCGAGTATAACAAAGTCCCCTGGTCGAGTGTAACAAAGTGCCCTGATCGAGTATAACAAAGTCCCCTGCTCGCATATAACAAAGTCCCCTAATCGACTATAACATAGGCCCCTAGTTGAGTATAACAAAGGCCTCTGATCAAGTATAACAAAGGCCCTTGGTCGAGCAAAACAAAGGCCCCTGGTCGAGCATAACATAGGCCCCTGGTCGAGTATAACAAAGCCCCCTCATCGAGTATAACAAAGTGCCCTGGTTGCGTATAACAAAGCCCCATGATCGTGTATAACAAAGTCCCCTCATCGAGAATAACAAAGTCCCCTCATCGAGTATAACAAAGTCCCCTGGTCGAGTATAACAAAGTCACCTGATCGAGCATAACAAATGCCCCTCGTCGAGTATAATAAAGCCTCCTGATCGAGTGTAACAACGTTCCCTAATCGAGCACAACAAAGCCCCCTGATCGAGTATAATAAAGCCCCCTCATCGAATATTACAAATTCCCTTGATCGAGTATAACAAAGCCCCCTAATCGATAATAACAAATTCTCCTGATCGAGTATAACAAAGTCCATTGGTCGAGTATAACAAAGCCCCTTCATCAAGTATAACAAAGTCCCCTGATCGAGTATAACAAAGCCCCCTAATCGAGTATAACAAAGCACCCTCATCGGATATTACAAAGTCCCCTGATCGAGTATAACAAAGTCCCCTAATCGATAACAACAAAGTCTCCTGATCGAGTACAACAAAGTCCATTGGTCGAGTTTAACAGAGCTTTCTGTTCGAGTATAACAAAGTCCCCTGATCGAGTATAACAAAGCCCCCTCATCGAATATTACAAAGTCCCCTGATCGAGTATAACAAAGCCCCCTAATCGATTATAACAAAGTCTCCTGATCAAGTATAACAAAGTCCCATGATCGAGTATAACAAAGTCCCCTGGTCGAGTATAACAGAGTCGCCTTGTCGAGTATTACAAAGTCCCCTGATCGAGTATAACAAAGGCCCCTCATCGAGTATAACAAAGGCCCCTGATAGAGTATAACAAAGTTCCCTGATCGAGTATAACAAAGCCCCTTGATCGAGTATAACAAAGTCCCCATGTCGAGTATAAAAAAGTACCCTAATCGGGTATAACAAATTCACCATATCAAGTATAACAAAGTCCCCTGATCGAGTATAACAAAGTCCCCTGATCGATCATAACAAAGTCCCCTGGTCTAGTATAACAAAGTCCCCTAATCGAGAATAACAAAGTCCCCTGATCGAGTATAACAAAGTCCCCTGGTCGAGTATAACAAAGGCACCTGATCGCATATAACAAAGTCCCCTGAACAAGTATAACAAAGTCCCCTGGTCGAGTATAACAAAGTCCCCTAATGGAGTATAACAAAGTCCTTTGGTCGAGAATAATAAAGCCCCCGAATCGAGTAAAACAAAGACTCTTGATCTAATATAACAAAGTCCCCTGATCGTGTATAACAAAGACCCTGTTCGAGTATAACAAAGTCGCCTGGTCAGGTAAAACAAAGTCCCCTGGTCAGGAATAACAAGGCCTCCTCAGCGAGTATAGCAAAGTCCCCTGATCGAGTATAACAAAGCCCCCTCATCGAGTATAACAAAGTCCCCTTATCGAGTATAACAAAGGAGCCTCATCGAGTCTAACAAAGGCACATAATCGAGACTAACAAAGGCCCCTGATCATGTATAACAAAGTCCCCTGATCGAGTCTAACAAAGGCACCTAATCGAGTATAACAAAGTCCCCTAATCTTGTATAACAAAGACCCTTCATCGAGTAGAACAAAGGCCCTTCATCGAGTATAACAAAGGCCCCTCATCGAGAATAACAAAGTCCCCTGATCGAGTATAACAATGGGCTTTGATCCAGTAAAACAAAGGCCCCTGATGGAGTATAACAAAGTCCCCTCATCGAGTATAACAAAGCTCCTTGATCGAGTATAACAAAGTCCCCATGTCGAGTAGAACAGTCCCCTGATCGAGTATAAGAAATTCACCTTATCGAGTATAACAAAGTCACCTGATCGAGTATAACAAAATCCCCTAATCGAGTATAACAAAGTCCTCTTGTCGAGTATAACAAAGTCCCCTGGTCGAGGATAACAAAGGACCCTATTCAAGTATAACAAAGGCCCTTGGTCGAGCAAAACAAAGGCCCCTGGTCGAGCATAACAAAGGCCCCTGGTCGAGTATAACAAAGCCCCCTCATCGAGTATAACAAAGTCCCCTGGTCGAGTATAACAAAGCCCGATGATCTTGTATAACAAAGTCCCCTCATCGAGAATAACAAAGTCACCTGATCGAGCATAAGAAAGGCCCCTGGTCGAGTATAATAAAGCCTCCTGATCGAGTGTAACAGAGTTCCCTGATCGAGTATAACAAAGCCCCCTGATCGAGTATAACAAAGCCCCCTCATCGAATATTACAAAGTCCCCTCATCGAGTATAACAAAGTCCCCTGATCGAATATAAAAAAGTGCCCTAATCGATTTTAACAAAGTCTTCTGATGGAGTATAACAAAGTCCCCTGGTCGAGTATAACAAAGCCCCCTAATTGAGTAAAACAAAGACCTTGGGTCTAATATAACAAAGTCCCCTGATCGAGTATAATAAAGTCACCTGAGTGAGTATATTAAAGGCCCCTGGTCGAGTATAACAAAGGCCTCTGATCGAGTATAACAAAGTCTCCTGATCTATTATATCAAGGTCCCCTGATTGAGTATAACAAAGTTCCCTGGTCGAGTATGACAAAGTCACCTTTTTGTGTATAACAAAGACCATGATCGAGTTTAACAAAGTCCCCTGGTCGAGTATAACAAAGTCCCCTGGTCAGTTATTTCAAAGCCTCCTCATCGAGTATAGCAAAGTCCCCTTATCGAGTATAACAAAGGAGCCTGATCAAGTAAACAAAGTCCCCTGATCGAGTCTAACAAAGGCCCTTCATCGAGTATAACAAAGGCCCGTCAACGAGTATAACAAAGGCAACTGATCGAGTATAACAAAGCCCCTTTATCGAGTATAACAAAGCCCCCTTATCGAGTATAACAAAGTCCCCTTATCGAGTATAACAAAGGAGCCTGATCAAGTATAACAAAGTCCCCTGATCGAGTCTAACAAAGGCCCTTCATCGAGTATAACAAAGGCCCGTCATCGAGTATAACAAAAGCCCCTGATCGAGTATAACAAAGTCCCCTGATCGAGAATAACACAGGCCTTTGATCGAGTAAAACAAAGGCCCCTGATGGAGTATAACAAAGTCCCCTCATCGAGTATAACAAAGCCCCTCGATCGAGTAAAACAAAGACCCCATGTCGAGTAGAACAGTCCCCTGATCGAGTATAACAAATTCACCTTATCGAGTATCACAAAGTCCCCTGATCGAATATTACAAAGTCTCCTCATCGAGTATAACAAAGGCCCCTCATCGAGTAAAACAAAGGCCCCTGATAGAGTATAACAAAGTCCCCTGATCGAGTATAACAAAGCCTCGTGATCGAGTATAACAAAGTCCCCTGGTCTAGTATAACACAGTCCCTTAATCGAGAATAAGAAAGTCCCCTGTTCGAGTATAACAAAGTCACCATATCGAGTATAACAAAGTCCCCTGATCGAGTATAACAAAGTCCCCTGATCGAGTATATCAAACTCCCCTGGTCTAGTATAACAAAGTCCCCTAATCGAGAATAACAAAGTCCCCTGATCGAGAATAACAAAGTCCCCTGGTCGAGTATTACAAAGTCCCCTGATCGAGAATAACAAAGCCCCCTGGTGGAGAACAACAAAGACCCCTGATCGAGTATAACAAAGCTCACTCATCGAGTATAACAAAGGCCTTTGATCGAGTAAAACAAAGTCCCCAGATCGAGTATAACAAATTCCCCTGGTCGAGTATAACAAACTCCCCTGGTCTAGTATAACAAAGTCCCCTATTCGAGAATAACAAAGTCCCCTTATCGAGAATAACAAAGTCCCCAGATCGAGTATAACAAAGTCCCCTGGTCGAGGATAACAAAGGCCCCTCAGCGAGTATAACAATGTCCCCTGAACAAGTATGACAAAGTCCCCTGGTCGAGTATAACAAAGTCCCCTGATGGAGTATAACAAAGTCCCTGATCGAGTATAACAAAGCCCCCTAATCGATTATAACAAAGTCTCCTGATCGAGTATAACAAAGTCTCCTGATCGAGTACAACAAAGTCCATTGGTCGAGTATAAAAAAGCCCCCTGATCGGGTATAACAAAGTCCCCTGATCGAGTGTAACAAACCCCCCTAATCGAATATAACAAAGCCCCCTCATCGAATATTACAAAGTCCCCTGATCGAATATAACAAAGTCCCTTAATCGATTTTAACAAAGTCTTCTGATCGAGTACAACAAAGTCTATTGGTCGAGTATAACAAAGCTCCCTGACCGAGTATAACAAAGTCCCCAGATCGATTATAACAAAGTCCCCTGAAGTCGATCGAGTATAACAAAGTCCCCTGAGTCGAGTATAACAAAGCCCCCTCATCGAGTAAAACAAAGGCCCCTGATAGAGTATAACAAAGTCCCCTGATCGAGTATAACAAAGCCTCGTGATCGAGTATAACAAAGTCCCCTGATCGAGTATAACAAAGTCCCCTGATCGAGTATTACAAAGTCTCCTCATCGAGTATAACAAAGGCCCCTCATCGAGTAAAACAAAGGCCCCTCATAGAGTATAACAAAGTCCCCTGTTCGAGTATAACAAAGCCTCGTGATCGAGTATAACAAAGTCCCCTGGTCTAGTATAACACAGTCCCTTAATCGAGAATAAGAAAGTCCCCTGTTCGAGTATAACAAATTCACCATATCGAGTATAACAAAGTCCCCTGATCGAGTATAACAAAGTCCCCTGATCGAGTATAACAAACTCCCCTGGTCTAGTATAACAAAGTCCCCTAATCGAGAATAACAAAGTCCCCTGATCGAGAATAACAAAGTCCCCTGGTCGAGTATTACAAAGTCCCCTGATCGAGAATAACAAAGCCCCCTGGTGGAGAACAACAAAGACCCCTGATCGAGTATAACAAAGCTCACTCATCGAGTATAACAAAGGCCTTTGATCGAGTAAAACAAAGTTCCCTGGTGGAGTATAACAAAGCCCCATCATCGAGTATAACAAAGTCCCCTGATCGAGAATAACAAAGTCCCCTAATTGAGTATAACAAATTCCCCTGGTCGAGTATAACAAAGTTCCCTAATCGAGTATAAGAAAGTCCCCTGATGGCGTATAACAAAGTCTCCTGGTCGAGTAAAATAAAGCCCCCTAATCGAGTAAAACAAAGACCCTTAATCTAATATAACAAAGTCCCCTGATCGAGTATAACAAAGCCACCTTGATCGAGTATAACAAAGCCACCTTGATCGAGTCTAACAAATTCACCATATCGAGTATAACAAAGTCCCCTGATAGAGTATAACAAAGTCCCATGGTCTAGTATAACAAAGTCCCCTAATCGATGTTAAAAAAGTCCCCTGATTGAGTATAACAAAGTCCCCTGGTCGAGTATAACAAAGTCCCCTGATCGAGTATAACAAAAGCCCATGATCGAGTATAACAAAGTCCCATGAACAAGTATAACAACTTCCCCTGGTCGAGTATAAAAAGTCCCCTGATTGAGTATAACAAAGTCCCATGGTCGAGTATAACAAAGTCCCCTGGTCGAGTATAACAAAAGCACATGATCGAGTATAACAAAGTCCCCTGAACAAGTATAACAAAGTTCCCTGGTCGAGTATAAAAAGTCCCCTGATCGAGAATAACAAAGTCCCCTGGTGGAGTATAACAAAGTCCACTGATCGAGTAAAACAAAGCTCCCTCATCGAGTATAACAAAGTCCCTTGATCGAGCAATACAAAGACCCCTGGTCGAGTATAACAAAGCCCCATGATCGAGTATAACAAAGTCCCCTGATGGAGTATAACAAAGTGACCTGATTGAGTATATTAAAGGCCCCTGGTCGAGTATAACAAAGGCCTCTGATCGAGTATAACAAAATCTGCTGATCTATTATATCAAGGTCCCCTGATTGAGTATAACAAAGTCCCCTGGTCGAGTATGACAAAGTCACCTTATTGTAGTGATGGGTTGTCAGACCACAGCTTACATCTCAGAAACAGTCCAGTCAATTGGCTCCCCTCCCATGTCACACGGCCCCAGCAAACATGTAAGAAGGCACCTGCCGACTCTCTCCCAATATACACAATAACCTACACCGCAGAAGAAGTCCAGACCTGACCTCACATTAGCCAGGTCAAATGTAACCCTCGAGCCCAAGTCAAGGGGCCACAAATCAACCAGGGCCTCTCATGTCACACGGCCCCATCTGAAGATTTCTCCAGAATATACAACTTATAGTCTCTGAAAAAGTCCAGACCTGACCCTACATTAGCGAGGGCAAATGTAAGGAGACCCTTCGCCGCCCCCCCCCGATCAGCTCAACCTGACGGCTCGCCTCCCAATATATAGGACGTCCTAGTCCTCCCTCTGCGCGAGAGAGAGAGACAGAGAGAGAGAGTGTGTCTTGTAAGGAAGGAAGGGCCAGCTACGACGTCCCCAGTCCTGCTCGAGAGAAGTCAGGGGCCGGAGGCAAGCCGCCTCCGGTCGCCTCCGGTCAGGAGCGAGTTGCCCTCGACACACCGGTGCCCAGCTAAGCAGTCTCCCATAGAGACAACCCAGGACCACCTGCTAGGCCTCCCCTAGGTCACGTGAGTTTTTGTCAGAGCTTTCCATGGGATGAGTTACTTACGTGGGAAGTGTATTCATTTCATGTTCGTGTCCGAGAATCAGAGTGTCTAGTAACGTAATATGATGTCCTAGTAACGTAAATATAATGTCCTAGTAACTTCAATAGAAGGTGTTATTAATGTGTCCATGTCATGTTCGTAATTAATAAAGAGTTGTAACGAAGCGGTGTTTGAGAAGTCGGCCTTAAGACGTAATAGATGTGTATTGACGTAAAGATACGATAAGTGTAAATCCATCATCAAATATCTATCACGGCCACGCTACCAAAATCTTCCTCTCTTTTATACTCATATACTATCAATATTCTACCTATATGTAACCTTCTTGTGAGATTTGTCTCATTATATTATTGTGTATAACAAAGACTATGATCGAGTTTAACAAAGTCCCCTGGTCGAGTATAACAAAGTCCCCTGGTCAGGTATAACAAAGCCTCCTCATCGAGTATAGCAAAGTACCCTGATCGAGTATAACAAAGCCCCCTTATCGAGTATAACAAAGTCCCCTTATCGAGTATAACAAAGGAGCCTGATCGATCTAACAAAGGCACCTAATCGAGACTAACAAAGGCCCCTCATCAAGTATAACAAAGTCCCCTGATCGAGTCTAACAAAGGCCCTTCAGTGAGTATAACAAAGGCCCGTCATCGAGTATAACAAAGGCCCCTGATCGAGTATAACAAAGTCCCCTGATGGAGTATAACAAAGTCCCCTGATCAAGTATAATAAAGCCCCCTAATCGAGTAAAACAAATACCCTTGATCTAATATAACAAAGTCCCCTGATCGAGTATAACAAAGTCCCCTGGTCAGGTATAACAAAGTCTCCTCATCGAGTATAGCAAAGTACCCTGATCGAGTATAACAAAGCCCCCTTATTGAGTATAACAAAGTCCCCTTATCGAGTATAACAAAGGAGCCTGATCGATCTAACAAAGGAACCTAATCGAGACTAACAAAGGCCCCTCATCAAGTATAACAAAGTCCCTGATCGAGACTAACAAAGGCCCTTCATTGAGTATAACAAAGGCCCGTCATCAAGTATAACAAAGGCCCCGGATCGAGCATAACAAAGTCCCCTGATCGAGAATAACAAAGGCATTTGATCGAGTAACACAAAGGCCCCTGATGGAGTATAACAAATTCCCCTCATCGAGTATAACAAAGCCCCTTGATCGAGTATAAAAAAGTCCCCATGTCGAGTAGAACAGTCCCCTGATCGAGTATAACAAATTCACCTTATCGAGTATAACAAAGTCCCCTGATCGAGTATAACAAAGTCATCTGGTCGAGTATAACAAAGTCCCCTGGTCGAGTGTAACAAAGTGCCCTGATCGAGTATAACAAAGTCCCCTGCTCGCATATAACAAAGTCCCCTAATATACTATAACATAGGCCCCTAGTCGAGTATAACAAAGGCCTCTGATCAAGTATAACAAAGGCCCTTGGTCGAGCAAAAAAAAGGCCCCTGGTCGAGCATAACATAGGCCCCTGGTCGAGTATAACAAAGCCCCCTCATCGAGTATAACAAAGTGCACTGGTTGCGTATAACAAAGCCCCATGATCGTGTATAACAAAGTCCCCTCATCGAGAATAACAAAGTCCCCTCATCGAGTATAACAAAGTCCTCTGATCGAGTATAACAAAGTCCTCTGGTCGAGTATAACAAAGTCCCCTGGTCGAGTGTAACAAAGTGCCCTGATCGAGTATAACAAAGTCCCCTGCTCGCATATAACAAAGTCCCCTAATCGACTATAACATAGGCCCCTAGTTGAGTATAACAAAGGCCTCTGATCAAGTATAACAAAGGCCCTTGGTCGAGCAAAACAAAGGCCCCTGGTCGAGCATAACATAGGCCCCTGGTCGAGTATAACAAAGCCCCCTCATCGAGTATAACAAAGTGCCCTGGTTGCGTATAACAAAGCCCCATGATCGTGTATAACAAAGTCCCCTCATCGAGAATAACAAAGTCCCCTCATCGAGTATAACAAAGTCCCCTGGTCGAGTATAACAAAGTCACCTGATCGAGCATAACAAATGCCCCTCGTCGAGTATAATAAAGCCTCCTGATCGAGTGTAACAACGTTCCCTAATCGAGCACAACAAAGCCCCCTGATCGAGTATAATAAAGCCCCCTCATCGAATATTACAAATTCCCTTGATCGAGTATAACAAAGCCCCCTAATCGATAATAACAAATTCTCCTGATCGAGTATAACAAAGTCCATTGGTCGAGTATAACAAAGCCCCTTCATCAAGTATAACAAAGTCCCCTGATCGAGTATAACAAAGCCCCCTAATCGAGTATAACAAAGCACCCTCATCGGATATTACAAAGTCCCCTGATCGAGTATAACAAAGTCCCCTAATCGATAACAACAAAGTCTCCTGATCGAGTACAACAAAGTCCATTGGTCGAGTTTAACAGAGCTTTCTGTTCGAGTATAACAAAGTCCCCTGATCGAGTATAACAAAGCCCCCTCATCGAATATTACAAAGTCCCCTGATCGAGTATAACAAAGCCCCCTAATCGATTATAACAAAGTCTCCTGATCAAGTATAACAAAGTCCCATGATCGAGTATAACAAAGTCCCCTGGTCGAGTATAACAGAGTCGCCTTGTCGAGTATTACAAAGTCCCCTGATCGAGTATAACAAAGGCCCCTCATCGAGTATAACAAAGGCCCCTGATAGAGTATAACAAAGTTCCCTGATCGAGTATAACAAAGCCCCTTGATCGAGTATAACAAAGTCCCCATGTCGAGTATAAAAAAGTACCCTAATCGGGTATAACAAATTCACCATATCAAGTATAACAAAGTCCCCTGATCGAGTATAACAAAGTCCCCTAATCGATCATAACAAAGTCCCCTGGTCTAGTATAACAAAGTCCCCTAATCGAGAATAACAAAGTCCCCTGATCGAGTATAACAAAGTCCCCTGGTCGAGTATAACAAAGGCACCTGATCGCATATAACAAAGTCCCCTGAACAAGTATAACAAAGTCCCCTGGTCGAGTATAACAAAGTCCCCTAATGGAGTATAACAAAGTCCTCTGGTCGAGAATAATAAAGCCCCCGAATCGAGTAAAACAAAGACTCTTGATCTAATATAACAAAGTCCCCTGATCGTGTATAACAAAGACCCTGTTCGAGTATAACAAAGTCGCCTGGTCAGGAATAACAAGGCCTCCTCAGCGAGTATAGCAAAGTCCCCTGATCGAGTATAACAAAGCCCCCTCATCGAGTATAACAAAGTCCCCTTATCGAGTATAACAAAGGAGCCTCATCGAGTCTAACAAAGGCACATAATCGAGACTAACAAAGGCCCCTGATCATGTATAACAAAGTCCCCTGATCGAGTCTAACAAAGGCACCTAATCGAGTATAACAAAGTCCCCTAATCTTGTATAACAAAGACCCTTCATCGAGTAGAACAAAGGCCCTTCATCGAGTATAACAAAGTCTCCTGATCGAGTATAACAATGGGCTTTGATCCAGTAAAACAAAGGCCCCTGATGGAGTATAACAAAGTCCCCTCATCGAGTATAACAAAGCTCCTTGATCGAGTATAACAAAGTCCCCATGTCGAGTAGAACAGTCCCCTGATCGAGTATAAGAAATTCACCTGATCGAGTATAACAAAGTCACCTGATCGAGTATAACAAAATCCCCTAATCGAATATAACAAAGTCCTCTTGTCGAGTATAACAAAGTACCCTGGTCGAGGATAACAAAGGACCCTAATCAAGTATAACAAAGGCCCTTGTTCGAGCAAAACAAAGGCCCCTGGTCGAGCATAACAAAGGCCCCTGGTCGAGTATAACAAAGCCCCCTCATCGAGTATAACAAAGTCCCCTGGTCGAGTATAACAAAGCCCGATGATCGTGTATAACAAAGTCCCCTGATAAAGAATAACAAAGTCCCCTGATCGAGTATAGCAAAGTCCCCTTGTCGAGTATAACAAAGTCACCTGATCGAGCATAAGAAAGGCCCCTGGTCGAGTATAATAAAGCCTCCTGATCGAGTGTAACAGCGTTCCCTGATCGAGTATAACAAAGCCCCCTGATCGAGTATAACAAAGCCCCCTCATCGAATATTACAAAGTCCCCTCATCGAGTATAACAAAGTCCCCTGATCGAATATAAAAAAGTGCCCTAATCGATTTTAACAAAGTCTTCTGATGGAGTATAACAAAGTCCCCTGGTCGAGTATAACAAAGCCCCCTAATTGAGAAAAACAAAGACCTTCGGTCTAATATAACAAAGTCCCCTGATCGAGTATAATAAAGTCACCTGAGTGAGTATATTAGAGGCCCCTGGTCGAGTATAACAAAGGCCTCTGATCGAGTATAACAAAGTCTCCTGATCTATTATATCAAGGTCCCCTGATTGAGTATAACAAAGTTCCCTGGTCGAGTATGACAAAGTCACCTTTTTGTGTATAACAAAGACCATGATCGAGTTTAACAAAGTCCCCTGGTCGAGTATAACAAAGTCCCCTGGTCAGTTATAACAAAGCCTCCTCATCGAGTATAGCAAAGTCCCCTTATCGAGTATAACAAAGGAGCCTGATCAAGTAAACAAAGTCCCCTGATCGAGTCTAACAAAGGCCCTTCATCGAGTATAACAAAGGCCCGTCAACGAGTATAACAAAGGCAACTGATCGAGTATAACAAAGCCCCTTTATCGAGTATAACAAAGCCCCCTTAGTGAGTATATCAAAGTCCCCTTATCGAGTATAACAAAGGAGCCTGATCAAGTATAACAAAGTCCCCTGATCGAGTCTAACAAAGGCCCTTCATCGAGTATAACAAAGGCCCGTCATCGAGTATAACAAAAGCCCCTGATCGAGTATAACAAAGTCCCCTGATCGAGAATAACACAGGCCTTTGATCGAGTAAAACAAAGGCCCCTGATGGAGTATAACAAAGTCCCCTCATCGAGTATAACAAAGCCCCTCGATCGAGTAAAACAAAGACCCCATGTCGAGTAGAACAGTCCCCTGATCGAGTATAACAAATTCACCTGATCGAGTATAACAAAGTCCTCTGGTCGAGTATAATAAAGCCTCCTCATCGAGTGTAACAACGTTCCCTATTCGAGTATAACAAAGCCCCCTGATCGAGTATAACAAAGCCCCCTGATCGAGTATAACAAAGTCTCCTCATCGAGTATAACAAAGTCCCCTGATCGAGTATAAAAAATTCACCATATCGAGTACCGCAAGTCCTGATCGAGTATAACAAAGTCCCCTAATCGAGTATAACAAATTCCCTGGTCTAGTATAACAAAGTCCCTAATCGAGAATAACAAGTCCCCTGATCGAAAATTACAAAGTCCCTGGTGGTATAGCAAGGTCTGGTCGAGTATAACAAGGCCCCTCATCAATTATAGGAAATCCTGACTCAAACTTGAAGTCTGGTCGGTATAAAAAGTCCCCTGATTGGTATAACCAAATTTCCCCTGGTCATAGTATAACAAAAGTTCCACTGATCAGGTATATAAAGTCCCTGATGTAATATAACGAAGTCCCTGGTCGAGTATATCAGCCCTAATCGAGAAAAGCAAGACCAGCAATCTAATATAACAAAGTCCCTGATCCGAAATTGTAACAAAGCCCCTTCAGTCAGGTATAACAAAGTCCCCATATCCCACAATTATAACAAAGTCCTATCCGAGTAAAAAAAGTCCCCTGAGTCAAGTACCAACAAAATCCCTAATCAGGTATAGCAAGTCCTGGTCTGGTATAACAAAGTCCCCTGGTCGAGTATAACAAAGAGCCCCTTAAAGGTATAACAAAGGCCCCTCATCGAGTATAACAAAATCCCCTGAACAAGCATAACAAAGTCCCCTGGTCGAGTATAAAAAGTCCCCTGATCGAGTATAACAAAGCCCCCTGATTGAGTATAACAAATTCCCCTGGTCGAGTATAACAAAGTTCCCTGATCGAGTATAACAAAGTCCCCTGATGTAATATAACAAAGTCCCCTGGTCGAGTATAATAAAGCCCCCTAATCGAGAAAAGCAAAGACCCTTAATCTAATATAACAAAGTCCCCTGATCGAGTATAACAAAGCCCCTTGATCGAGTATAACAAAGTCCCCATATCGAGTATAACAAAGTCCCCATATCGAGTAAAAAAAAGTCCCCTGATCGAGTATAACAAAATCCCCTAATCGAGTATAACAAAGTCCCCTGGTCTAGTATAACAAAGTCCCCTAATCGAGAATAACAAAGTACCCTGATCGAGTATAAAAAGTCCCCTGATTAAGTAGAACAAAGTCCCCTGGTCGAGTATAACAAAGTCTCCTTGTCGAGTATAAAAAGTCCCCTGATCGAGAATAACAAAGTCCCCTGGTGGAGTCTAACACAGTCCCCTGATCGAGTATAACAAAGCTCCCTCATCGAGTATAACAAAGTCCCCTGATCGAGCAATACAAAGACCCCTCGTCGAATATAACAAAGCCCAATGATCGAGTATAACAAAGTCCCCTGATCGAGAATAACAAAGTCCCCTAATCGAATATAACAAATTCCCCTGGTCGAGTATAACAAACTTCCCTGATCGATTATAACAAAGTCCCCTGATGGAGTATAACAAAGTCCCCTAATCGAGTATAACAAAGTGACCTGATTGAGTATATTAAAGGCCCCTGGTCGAGTATAAAAAAGGCCTCTGATCGAGTATAACAAAATCTCCTGATCTATTATATCAAGGTCCCCTGATTGAGTATAACAAAGTCCCCTGGTCGAGTATGACAAAGTCCCTTGATCAAGAATAACAAAGTCCCCTGATCGAGTATAACAAATTCCCATGGTCGAGTATAACAAACTTCCCTGATCGAGTATAACAAAGTCCCCTGATGAAGTATAACAAAGTGACCTGATTGAGTATATTAAAGGCCCCTGGTCGAGTATAACAAAGGCCTCTGATCGAGTATAACAAAATCTGCTGATCTATTATATCAAGGTCCCCTGATTTAGTAAAACAAAGTCCCCTGGTCGAGTATGACAAAGTCACCTTATTGTAGTGATGGGTTGTCAGACCACAGCTTACATCTCAGAAACAGTCCAGACTTGACCCGACATTAGGGGGGTCAAGTGTAAGGGTAACCACTCAAGAAGTTACAAATCAACTGGCTCCCCTCCCATGTCACACGGCCCCAACAAACAAGTAAGAAGGCACCTGCCGACTCTCTCCCAATATACACAATAACCTACACCGCAGAAGAAGTCCAGACCTGACCTCACATTAGCCGGGTCAAATGTAACCCTCGAGCCCAAGTCAAGGGGCCACAAATCAACCAGGGCCTCTCATGTCACACGACCCCATCTGATGATTTCTCCAGAATATACAACTTATAGTCTCTGAAAAAGTCCAGACCTGACCCTACATTAGCGAGGGCAAATGTAAGGAGACCCTTCGCCGCCCCCCCCCGATCAGCTCAACCTGACGGCTCGCCTCCCAATATATAGGACGTCCTAGTCCTCCCTCTGCCCAGAGAGAGACAGAGAGAGAGTGTGTCTTGTAACCAAGAAGGACCAGCAACCACGTCCCAAGTCCTGCTCGAGAGAAGTCAGGGGCCGGAGGCAAGCCGCCTCCGGTCGCCTCCGGTCGGGAGCGAGTTGCCCTCGACACACCGGTGCCCAGCTAAGCAGTCTCCCATAGAGACAACCCAGGACCACCTGCTAGGCCTCCCCTAGGTCACGTGAGTTTTTGTCAGAGCTTTCCATGGGATGAGTTACTTACGTGGGAGGTGTATTCATTTCATGTTCTTGTCCGAGAATCAGAGTGTCTAGTAACGTAATATGATGTCCTAGTAACGTAAATATAAAGTCCTAGTAACTTCAATAGAAGGTGTTATTAATGTGTCCATGTCATGTTCGTAATTAATAAAGAGTTGTAACGAAGCTGTGTTTGAGAACTCGCCCTTAAGACGTAATAGATGTGTATTGATGTATAAGATACGATAAGTGTAAATCCATCATCAAATATCTATCACGGCCACACTACCAAAATCTTCTTCTCTTTTATACTCTTATGCTATCAATATTCTACCGATATGTAATGTTCTTCTTGTGAGATTTGTCTCATTATATTATTGTGTATAACAAAGACCATGATCGAGTTTAACAAAGTCCCCTGGTCGAGTATAACAAAGTCCCCTGGTTAGGTATAACAAAGCCTCCTCATCGAGTATAGAAAAGAACCCTGATCGAGTATAACAAAGCCCCCTTATCGAGTATAACAAAGTCCCCTTATCGAGTATAACAAAGGAGCCTGATCGAGTCTAACAAAGGCACCTAATCTAGACTAACAAAGGCCCCTGATCAGGTATAACAAAGTCCCCTGATCGAGTTTAACAAAGGCCCTTCATCGAGTATAACAAAGGCCCGTCATCGAGTATAACAAAGGCCCCTGGTCGAGCATAACAAAGGGCCCTGGTGGAGTATAACAAAGACCCCTCATCGAGTATAACAAAGCCCCTTGATCGAATATAACAAAGTCCCCATGTCGAGTAGAACAGTCCCCTGATCGAGTATAACAAATTCACCTTATCGAGTATAACAAAGTCCCCTGATCGAGTATAACAAAGTTTTCTGGTCGAGTATAACAAAGTCCCTTGGTCGAGTATAACAAAGTGCCCTGATCGCGTATAACAAAGTGCCCTGATCGCGTATAACAAAGTCCCCTAATCGACTATAACATAGGCCCCTATTCGAGTATAACAAAGGCCTCTGATTAAGTATAACAAAGGCCCTTGGTCGAGCAAAACAAAGGCCCCTGGTCGAGCATAACATAGGCCTCTGGTCGAGTATAAGAAAGCCCCCGCATCGAGTATAACAAAGTCCCCTGGTTGCGTATAACAAAGCCCCATGATAGTGTATAACAAAGTCCCTTGATCGAGAATAACAAAGTCCCCTGATCGAGTATAATAAAGTCCCCTGGTCGAGTATAACAGTCACCTGATCGAGCATAACAAATGCCCCTGATCGAGTATAACAAAGCCCCTTGATCGAGTACAACAATGTCCCCATGTCGAGTATAAAAAAGTCCCCTGATCGAGTATAACAAATTCACCCTATCGAGTATAACAAAGTCCCCTGATTGAGTATAACAAATTCCCCTGATCGAGTATCACAAAGTCCTCTGGTCTAGTATAACAAAGTCCCCTAATCGAGAATAACAAAGTCCCCTGATCGAGTATAACAAAGTCCCCTGATCGAGTATAACAAAGTCCCCTGGTCGAGTATAACAAAGTCCCTGGTCGAGTATAACAAAGGCCCCTGATCGAGAATAACAAAGTCCCCTAATCGAGTATAACAAATTACCCTGGTCGAGTATAACAAACTTCCCTGAGTCACGAGGTATAACAAAATTCCTGATCAGGTATAACAAAAGTCCCTGGTCTTTTATTATATTTAAAAGTCCCTAATCCAAGAATAACAAAGTCCCCTGATCGAGTATAACAAAGTCCCCTGGTCGAGTATAACAAAGTCCCCTGGTCGAGTATAACAAAGCACCTAATCGAGTATAACAAAGTCCCCTGAACAAGTATAACAAAGTCCCCTGGTCGAGTATAAAAAGTCCTCTGATCGAGAATAACAAAGTCCCCTGGTGGAGTATAACAAAGTCCCCTGATCGAGTATAACAAAGCTCCCTCATCGAGTATAACAAACTTCCCTGATCGAATATAACAAAGTCCCCTGATGGAGTATAACAAAGTCCCCTGGTCGAGTATAATAAAGACCCCTAATCGAGTAAAACAAAGACCTTGGATCTAATATAACAAAAACCAATGATCGAGTATAACAAAGTCACCTGATGGAGTATAACAAAGTCCCCTGATCGAGTATAATAAAGCCCCCTAATCGAGTAAAACAAATACCCTTGATCTAATATAACAAAGTCCCCTGATCGAGTATAACAAAGCCCCTTGATTGAGTACAACAAAGTCCCCATGTCGAGTAAAAAAATAGTCCCCTGATCGAGTATAACAAATTCACCCTATCGAGTATAACAAAGTCCTCTGATTAAGTAAAACAAAGTCCGCTAATCGGTTATAACAAAGTCCCCTGGTCTAGTATAACAAAGTCCCCTGATCGAGTATAACAAAGTACCCTGGTCTAGTGTAACAACGTCCCCTAATCAAGAATAACAAAGTCCCATAATCGAGTATAACAAAGTCCCCTGGTCGAGTATAACAAAGTCCCCTGGTCGAGTATAACAAAGGCCCCTGATCGAGTATAACAAAGTCCCCTGAACAAGTATAACAAAAAACCCTGGTCGAGTATAAAAAGTCCCCTGATCGAGAATAACAAAGTCCCCTAATCGAGTATAACAAAGTTCACTCATCGAGTATAACAAAGGCCTTTGATCGAGTAAAACAAAGCCCCTGGTGGAGTATAACAAATTCTCCTGATCGAGTATAACAAAGATCCCTCATCAAGTATAACAAAGATCCCTCATCAAGTATAACAAAGTCCTCTGATCGAGCAATACAAAGACCCCTGGTCGAGTATATAAAACCCCCATGATCGAGTATAACAAAGTCCCCTGATCGAGAATAACAAAGTCCTCTGATCGAGTATAACAAATTTCCCTGGTCGAGTATAACAAAGTTCCCTGATCGAGTATAAGAAAGTCTCCTGATGGAGTATAACAAAGTCCCCTGGTCGAGTATAATAAAGCCCCCTAATCAAGTAAACCAAAGACCCTTGATCTAATATAACAAAGTCCCCTGACGGAGTATAACAAAACCCGTTGATCGAGTACAACAAAATCCCCATGTCGAGTATAAAAAAATCCCCAGATCGAGTATAACAAATTCATCAAATCGAGTATAACAAAGTCCCCTGATCAAGTATAACAAAGTCCCTGATCGAGTATAACAAAGTCCCCTGGTCTAGTATAACAAAGTCCCCTTATCGAGAATAACAAAGTCCCCTGATCGAGTAAAACAAAGTCCCCTGATCGATTATAACAAAGACCCCTGGTCGAGTATAACAAAGCCACATGATCGAGTATAAAAAGTCCCCTCATCGAGAATATCAAAGTCCCCTGGTGTAGTACAACAAAGTCCCCTGATCGAGCATAACAAAGCTCCCTCATCGAGTAAAACAAAGTCCCCTGATCGAGAATAACAAAGTCCCCTGATCGAGTATAACAAATTCCCCTGGTCGAGTATAACAAAGACCTTGATCGAGTATAACAAAGTCCCGTGGTCAGGTATAACAAAGCCTCCTCATCGAAAATAGCAAAGTCCCCTGATCGAGTATAACATAGGAGCCTGATCGTGTCTAACAAAGGCACCTAATCGAGACTAACAAAGGCCCCTAATCAAGTGTAACAAAGTCCCCTGATCAAGTCTAACAAAGGCCCCTGATCGAGTATAACAAAGTCCCCTAATCTTGTATAACACAGACCCTTCATCGAGTATAACAAAGGCCCTTCATCGATTATAACAAAGGCCCCTGATCGAGTATAACAAAGTCCCCTGATCGAGTATAACAAAGGCCTTTGATCGAGTAAAACAATGACCCCTCATGGAGTAAAATAAAGCCCCTTGATCAAGTATAACAAAGTCCCCATGTCGAGTAGAACAGTCCCCTGATCGAGTATAACAAATTCACCTTATCGAGTATATCAAAGTCACCTGATCGAGTATAACAAAGTCCCCTGATCGAGTATAACAAAGTCCCTTGGTCGAGTATAACAAAGGCCCCTCATCAAGTATAACAAAGGCCCTTGATCGTGCAAAACAAAGGCCCCTGGTCGAGCATAACAAAGGCCCCTGGTCGAGTATAACAAAGCCCCCTCATCAAGTATAACAAAGTCCCCTGGTCGAGTATAACAAAGTCCCCTCATCAAATATTACAAAGTCCCTGATCGAGTATAACAAAGCCCCCTAATCGATTATAACAAACTCTCCTGATCGAGTATAACAAAGTCCATTGGTCGAGTATAACAAAGCTCCCTGATCGAGTATAACAAAGTTCCCTGATCGAGTATAACAAAGCCCCCTAAACGAATATAACAAAGCCCCCTCATCGAATATTACAAAGTCCCCTGATCGAATATAACAAAGTCCCCTAATCGATTGTAACAAAGTCTTCTGATCGGGTACAACAAAGTCCATTGGTTGAGTATAACAAAGCTCCCTGACCGAGTATAACAAAGTCCCCTGATCGAGTATAACAAAGTCTCCTGATCGAGTATATCAAAGTTCCCTGATCGAGTATAACAAAGTCCCCTGATAGAGTATAACAAAGTCCCCTGGTGGAGTATAACAAAGCCCCCTGGTCGAGTATTACAAAGTCCCCTCATCGAGTATAACAAAGGCCCCTGAGAGAGTATAGCAAAGTCCCCTGATCGAGTATAACAAAGCCCCGTGATCGAGTATAACAAAGTCCCCTGGTCTAGTATAACAAAGTCCCCTTATCGAGAATAACAAAGTCCCCTCATCGAGTATAACAAAGTCCCCTGTTCGACTATAACAATGTCCCCTGGTCTAGTATAACAAAGTCACCTAATCGAGAATAACAAAGTCCCCTGATCGAGTATAACAAAGTCCCCTGATCGAGTATAACAAAGTCCCCTGGTCGAGTATAACAAAGTCCCCTGGTCGAGTATAACAAAGGCCCCTGGTCGAGAATCACAAAGTCCCCTAATCGAGTATAACAAATTCCCCTGGTCGAGTATAACAAAGTTCCCTGATCGAGTATAACAAAGTACCCTGATCGAGTATAACAAAGTCCCCTGGTCTAGTATAACAAAGTCCCCTACTCAAGAATAACAAAGTCCCCTGATCGAGTATAACAAAGTCCCCTGATCGAGTATAACAAAGCTCACTCATCGAGTATAACAAAGGCCTTTGATCGAGTAAAACAAAGTCCCGTGGTGGAGTATAACAAAGTCCCCTGATCGAGTTTAACAAAGATCCCTTATCAAATATAACAAAGTCCTCTGATCGAGCAATACAAAGACCCCTGGTCGAGTATATCAAACCCCCATGATCGAGTATAACAAAGTCCCCTAATCGAGAATAACAAAGTCCTCTGATCTAGTATAACAAATTTCCCTGGTCGAGTATAACAAAGTTCCCTGATCGAGTATAACAAAGTCTCCTGATGGAGTATAACAAAGTCCCGTGGTCGAGTATAATAAAGCCCCCTAATCGAGTAAAACAAAGAACCCTTTATCTAATATAACAAAGTCCCGTGATCGAGTATAACAAAGCCCCTTGATCGAGTACAACAAAGTCCCCATGTCGAGTATAAAAAAATCCCCTGATCGAGTATAACAAATTGATCATATCGAGTATAACATAGTCCTTTGATCGAGTATAACAATGTCTCCTGATCGAGTATAACAATGTCCCCTGGTCTAGTATAACAAAGTCCCCTAATCGAGAATAACAAAGTCCCCTTATTGAGAATAAAAAAGTACCCTGGTGGAGTATAACAAAGACCCCTGGTCAAGTATAACAAAGGCCCCTCATCGAGTATAACAAAATCTCCTGAACAAGTATAACAAAGTCCCCTGGTCGAGTATAAAAAGTCCCCTGATCGAGAATAACAAAGCCCCCTGGTGGAGTATACCAAAGTCTCCTGATCGAGTATAACAAAGCTCACTCAACGAGAATAACAAAGGCCTTTGATCGAGTAAAACAAAGTCCCCTGGTGGAGTATAACAAAGTCCCCTGATCGAGTATAACAAAGCTCCCTCATCGAGTATAATAAAGTCCCCTGATCGAGCAATACAAAGAACCCTGGTTGAGTATAACAAATCCCCATGATCGAGAATAACAAAGTCCACTGATCGAGAATAACAAAGTCCCCTGATTGAGTATAACAAATTCCCCTGGTCGAGTATAACAAAGTTCCCTGATCAAGTATAACAAAGTCCCCTGATCGAGTATAATAAAAACCCCTAATCGAGAAAAACAAAGACCCTTAATCTAATATAACAAAGTCCCCTGATCGAGTATAACAAAGTCCCCTGGTCTAGTATAACAAACTCCCATAATCGAGAATAACAAAGTCCCCTGATCGAGTATAAAAAAGTCCCCTGATTGAGTATAACAAAGTCCCCTGGTCGAGTATAACAAAGTCCCCTGATCGAGTATAACAAAGTCCCCTGAACAAGTATAACAAAATCCCCTGGTCGAGTATAAAAAGTCCCCTGATCGAGAATAACAAAGTCGCTTTGGTGGAGTATAACAAAGTCCCCTGATCGAGTGTAACAAAGCTCCCTTATCGAGTATAACAAAGTCCCCTGATCGAGGAATACAAAGACCCCTGGTCGAGTATAACAAAGCCCCATGATCGAGTATAACAAAGTCCCCTGATCGAGAATAACAAAGTCCCCTGATCGAATATAACAAAGTCCCCTGATGGAGTATAACAAAGTCCCATGGTCGAGTATAATAAAGCCCCGTAATCGAGTAAAACAAAGACCTTGGATCTAATATAACAAAGTCCCCTGATCGAGTATAACAAAGTCACCTGATTGAGTATATTAAAGGCCCCTGGTCAAGTATAACAAAGTTCCCTGATCGAGTATAACAAAGTCCCCTGATGGAGTATAACAAAGTCCCCTGATCGAGTATAATAAAGCCCCCTAATCGAGTAAAACAAATACCCTTGATCTAATATAACAAAGTCCCTGATCGAGCATAACAAAACCCCTTGATCGAGTACCACAAAGTCCCCATGTCGAGTATAAAAAGTTCCCTCATCGATGTAAAGGCCTGGGACTTAGGGATAGAAATCCCTTACCAGGCTAATCAGGATCTTAATATAGGAAAGTCAAGGACCATGGTTTTCCGAGGAATAACAAACAACCGTTAGAGATTGGCATCTCTTTACTATAAAAATATAACAAAACTCTGACACCACTCAACAAACATCAAATAATTACGGGAGTCAAACAATTAATGGAAGCAACAATTAAGGGAATCAAACAAATAATAGAATCGAACAATAAAGGGGAGTCAGCAATTAATGGAATCAAACAATTAAACGGGGTCAACAATTGATAGAATCGAACAATAAAGGGGAGTCAGCAATTAATGGAATCAAACAATGAACAAATATTTCCTACGGCAGTGGCCCTGTGGGAAGGTTCTGGAACGCGGTGATGCACACTCAGGGTAGGGAAGCGTCCATTCACTCCACACTCAGCAACGTCTTGAAAAGGCAGGAGAACACCGGGGCACCGACGGAATGTGATGAATTGATGGTCGTGGTATGCGGTAGTGGTAGATGACCAGAGAGTAGGCAGTTGATAGGTGAAGGTCTGGGAACACAGCCCACGAGTCCAGGACCTATGATGAGATCACAGCCAGAATTTGACGGACAGCAGGGTAGCTAGATACTGACGGTATGGCGGCTGGGTTGAATCTGCCCGCGGCGGAGAGGGTTGCTGCCGTTATCACCTCCGTCCAACCACCCCAAGTGTCGTATGCACCAGCAAACGAGCGAGTTAGCAGCGGTAACTAGCCGGAGGATCGTTTCTGCCCTTACACTGCTCCCCCAACAAAAATCTACTGTAAGGTAGATTAAAACTTAAGATTAGTACACAAAGAATAATCATCTTACAACAAATGCTTAAATACACATTGCACAATAAAGAAGGGTCATAGAAAAGAATAGGTGGAAACTTGATGTCCAAAACGAAGGCCGTATCAAGGAACTGCACGTGGGGTCCCCTTCAGTCCAAGTTTAAGTTTGGGCCTATTTCCTGCCGTAGAGGATTCTTCTATCTCGTCAGGTGTTGGCAGCAACTGGCAACCGAGATCAACAGACTCTGGCGTCCGAACTTCACAGGAACTCTTGCAGGGTAGTGCCTCGACTAACTCCAGCTTGGGGTCGTCGTCAAGGACACGAGCAATGTGGGTCCTGCAATTATATTGCTTTAACAAATTAGTTTGATGTAATTTAGGCTTCTTAGAGGAAGGGGGTGAGAATCGACCAACAAAACCTATGGCTACCCGAGAAGAAGGTTCTGCAACGATGGGTAAGGGTTCAAGTGGAACAGGACGGACTCTACCCTTGGCGGACATACGTGGGCACTGATCACAACTCCTACAAAAAGCTCTAACATCCGCTCCCATACCTGGCCAGTAAAACTGATCAGCAACCTTCCTATAAGTTTTCCTACGAGAACAGTGACTTACAAGAGAGCTCTTGTGAGCTACAGAGAGAATGTTACTACGACAAACAGCAGGGACAACAAGTAAAAACCGACCTACTTTAGCTGGTCGCTTGGATGAAACACAAGACCTGTGTAACACCCCATTAATAGAAACAAACTTATAAACCGACCCATCTCTCACCTGATCCTCCTCCCCGGAAGTCACCTTCTCTCTTACCCGCTTCAGAGTGGCACACGAGTCTTGAAGCTTGGCGAACTCCTTGGGCGTCACAGTCAGTGGCAACAAATTCGGCAGAATCAGGGGATGCGGTCGTTTCACCTTCGCCGTCCGTGGCCCTACAGCTTGGACCTTGGCGGCAGGCGTGGCGGCGTGAGAGGATGGCGAGGCGACCTCGGCAGGTGGCGAGTCGTCGTCGTCAGCAGGTGGCGTGAGGACTGGTGCTGGTGGTGAGGAGACTGGTGCTGGTGGCGAGGAGAGTTTTAACGTTTCCGGGTCGTTAGGGTCACGAACACCGGGAACATTACCAATGAGGGCACTTGCACATTTAATGGGAGCTCTTACCACATTAGTCCAACCAGTGAAATAGGGGCAACGCAGGTAGCACCTAACAACAGGGAACTGGTCAACACGACCTAAATAATCGGCGACACTAACCTTCGGGCAGCTGGAGATGTCAGCGTCAGGCAGGGCTTCTTCAGAGACAATAATGCACGAGCAACCAGTGTCCCTGATGAAAGTAGATGCCCTAGACCCATTGATTGTTCCACTGACACAATAACGGGGGCAGCTCCTGACCTCCAAACAGAATCCGACCTTGTTGCTGGGTTGAGTGTCAGCAGTCTTGAAGGCGAGGGGATTCCTGGGACAGCGAGAACGAATGTGCCCTTCTCCTCCACAGCTGTGACACCGCACGGCTGGTGAACTACTCTTGTGTACTCCTGGGGATGGTTCCTCGGAGGACGGAGGCTTCGCAATCTTCACTACAGGAGGGGAAGACCTGGGGTAGGCGTTGCGAGCAGACGCCCAGTTGTCGGCAAGATGCACAGCTTTTCCAAGCGTTGCTGGCTGGTGTTCTTTGATGAAAATTCTCAAGTCTGGAGGTAGAGAAGACAAAAACTGATCTAATATCATGAAATTAGAGAGAGACTCAAAGGTTTCTTCAACCCCTGATGTCTCCAGCCATTGTTGAAATAAACGACCCAGGTGAATCGAAAACTGCTGGTACGTTTCTCCCTCTCTAATCTTCGTTCTGCGAAAATCAGCACGATAACCGTCAGAAGTCTTGCAAAATCCTCGCAAGAGAGCTTGCTTCAACAAGAGGTAATCTCGGGTGATGTCGGCAGACAGGGACGTGTAAATTTCTACCGGTTTACCACTCAGTAGGCTACCCAACCTTACAGCATAGCTATCTGGGGCTACACCAAGCAGCTCAGCTACCCGCTCAAACCTAACAAGGTAGGAGGCGATGTCTTCTCCTTCACGGTACACAGGCAAGCTGGGTTTTACCACATTGTCTTGTATATGGCCAGAGGATGCTGGTCTACTTGAAGCATTAATCCTAGCCAGTTCTAGGTCCTTTTCTGCCTGCAACTTAGCTAATTCGAACTCTCTTTCTTTCTCACGTTCCTCCAACTCTCTTTCTCTCTGGCGTTCCTCCAACTCTCTCTCTTTCTGACGTTCCTCTCTCTCTTTCTGACGTTCCTCTCTCTCTTTCTGACGTGCCTCTCTCTCTCTCTGACGTTCCTCTCTCTCGGCATTCTGTTGGGTGACCACATACTGACCAATGTCATTACCTGTCAGACCCAGGGCCACCGCTTGATCTTTCCACACCTCAAAAGCAGACATAATGATCCGAAAGGCCAAGAACAAAGGAAAAAAACAACAACTTACCCCGCAAATAGCCAAAGGTAACTCACCTAGTGGCTCAATCAAACCAGTAAATGATTTGATCCGACTGGAGGGAACCTCGTTCCGCACCCAGCCCAGCTGAATCACCTCAGGGTAACGAAACCGCACCAGGTGAAACAACAACAAATATGCTATGACAGCATCCACAGTGCACCCCAACCAACACTAATTAACTTCCCAAGTACAAGGGAGAGCAACAAAATTAGCACACAGAAGGAAGGGATAACCACTGAACAACACTTGCTTCCGGGCCACAGACAGCAAGGTGGCGCGCTCACGGCGACTTACAACAACACCGGAACGAATGTTAAACCTCAGAAACCAAAGGTCAGAGACAATCCTGGCAAGGTCGCCACTTGTAAAGGCCTAGGACTTAGGGATAGAAATCCCTTACCAGGCTAATCAGGATCTTAATAAAGGAAAGTCAAGGACCATGGTTTTCCGAGGAATAACAAACAACCGTTAGAGATTGGCATCTCTTTACTATAAAAATATAACAAAACTCTGACACCACTCAACAAACATCAAATAATTACGGGAGTCAAACAATTAATGGAAGCAACAATTAAGGGAATCAAACAAATAATAGAATCGAACAATAAAGGGGAGTCAGCAATTAATGGAATCAAACAATTAAATGGGGTCAACAATTGATAGAATCGAACAATAAAGGGGAGTCAGCAATTAATGGAATCAAACAATGAACAAATATTTCCTACGGCAGTGGCCCTGGGGGAAGGTTCTGGAACGCGGTGATGCACACTCAGGGTAGGGAAGCGTCCATTCACTCCACACTCAGCAACGTCTTGAAAAGGCAGAGAACACCGGGGCACCGACGGAATGTGATGAATTGATGGTCGTGGTATGCGGTAGTGGTAGATGACCAGAGAGTTGGCAGTTGATAGGTGAAGGTCTGGGAACACAGCCCACGAGCCCAGGACCTATGATGAGATCACAGCCAGAATTTGACGGACAGCAGGGTAGCTAGATACTGACGGTATGGCGGCTGGGTTGAATCTGCCCGCGGCCGAGAGGGTTGCTGCCGTTATCACCTCCGTCCAACCACCCCAAGTGTCGTATGCACCAGCAAACGAGCGAGTTAGCAGCGGTAACTAGCCGGAGGATCGTTTCTGCCCTTACAATCGAGAAAAACAAAGTCCCCTGGTGGAGGATAACAAAGTCCCCAGATCGAGTATAACAAAGCTCCCTTATCGAGTATAACAAAGTCCCCTGATCGAGGAATACAAAGACCCCTGGTCGAGTATAACAAAGCCCCATGATCGAGTATAACAAATTCCCCTGATCGAGAATAACAAAGTCCCCAGATTGAGTATAACAAATTCCCCTGGTCGAGTATAACAAACTTCCCTGATCGCGTATAACAAAGTCACATGATTGAGTATATTAAAGGCCCCTGGTCAAGTATAACAAAGTTCCCTGATCGAGTATAACAAAGTCCCCTGATGGAGTATAACAATGTCCCCTGATCGAGTATAACAAAGCCCCTTGATCGAGTATAACAAAGTTTTCATGTGGAGTATAAAAAAGTCCCCTGATCGACTATAACAAAGTCCCCTGATCGAGTATAACAAAGTCCCCTGGTCGAGTATAACAAAGCCCCCTGGTCGAGTATTACAAAGTCCCCTCATCGAGTATAACAAAGGCCCCTGATAGAGTATAGCAAAGTCCCCTGATCGAGTATAACAAAGCCCCGTGATCGAGTATAACAAAATCCCCTGGTCTAGTATAACAAAGTCCCCTAATCGAGAATAACAAAGTCCCCTCATCGAGTATAACAAAGTCCCCTGTTCGAGTATAACAATGTCCCCTAGTCTAGTATAACAAAGTCCCATAATCGAGAATAACAAAGTCCCCCGATCGAATATAACAAAGTCCCCTGATGGAGTATAACAAAGTACCATGGTCGAGTATAATAAAGCCCCGTAATCGAGTAAAACAAAGACCTTGGATCTAATATAACAAAGTCCCCTGATCGAGTATAACAAAGTCACCTGATTGAGTATATTAAAGGCCCCTGGTCAAGTATAACAAAGTTCCCTGATCGAGTATAACAAAGTCCCCTGATGGAGTATAACAAAGTCCCCTGATCGAGTATAATAAAGCCCCCTAATCGAGTAAAACAAATACCCTTGATCTAATATAAGAAAGTCCCTGATCGAGCATAACAAAACCCCTTGATCGAGTACCACAAAGTCCCCATGTCGAGTATAAAAAGTTCATTGATCGAGAATAACAAAGTCCCCTGGTGGAGGATAACAAAGTCCCCAGATCGAGTATAACAAAGCTCCCTTATCGAGTATAACAAAGTCCCCTGATCGAGGAATACAAAGACCCCTGGTCGAGTATAACAAAGCCCCATGATCGAGTATAACAAATTCCCCTGATCGAGAATAACAAAGTCCCCAGATTGAGTATAACAAATTCCCCTGGTCGAGTATAACAAACTTCCCTGATCGCGTATAACAAAGTCACATGATTGAGTATATTAAAGGCCCCTGGTCAAGTATAACAAAGTTCCCTGATCGAGTATAACAAAGTCCCCTGATGGAGTATAACAATGTCCCCTGATCGAGTATAACAAAGCCCCTTGATCGAGTATAACAAAGTTTTCATGTGGAGTATAAAAAAGTCCCCTGATCGACTATAACAAAGTCCCCTGATCGAGTATAACAAAGTCCCCTGGTCGAGTATAACAAAGCCCCCTGGTCGAGTATTACAAAGTCCCCTCATCGAGTATACCAAAGGCCCCTGATAGAGTATAGCAAGTCCCTGATCGAGTATAACAATGTCCCCTGATCGAGTATAACAAAGTCCCCTGTTCGAGTATAACAATGTCCCCTGGTCTAGTATAACAATGTCCCCTAATCGAGAATAACAAAGTCCCCTGATTGAGAATAACAAAGTCCCCTGATGGAGTATAACAAAGACCCCTGGTCGAGTATAGCAAAGGCCCCTCATCGAGTATAACAAAATCCCCTGAACAAGTATAACAAAGTCCCCTAGTCGAGTATAAAAAGTCCCCTAATCGAGAATAACAAAGTCCCCTGGTGGAGTATAACAAAGTCCCCTGATCGAGTATAACAAAGCTCACTCATCGAGTATAACAAAGGCCTTTGATCGAGTAAAACCAAAATCCCCTGGTGGAGTATAACAAAGTCCCCTCATCGAGCATAACAAAGATCCCTCATCAAGTATAACAAAGTCCTCTGATCGAGCAATACAAAGACCCCTGGTCGAGTATATAAAACCCCCATGATCGAGTATAACAAAGTCCCCTGATCGAGAATAAAAAAGTCCTCTGATCGAGTATAACAAATTTCCCTGGTCGAGTATAACAAAGTTCCCTGATCGAGTATAAGAAAGTCTCCTGATGGAGTATAACAAAGTCCCCTGGTCGAGTATAATAAAGCCCCCTATTCAAGTAAATCAAAGACCCTTGCTCTAATATAACAAAGTCCCCTAACGGAGTATAACAAAACCCCTTGATCGAGTACAACAAAATCCCCATGTCGAGTATAAAAAAATCCCCAGATCGAGTATAACAAATTCATCATATCGAGTATAACAAAGTCCCCTGATCAAGTATAACAAAGTCCCCTGATCGAGTATAACAAAGTCCCCTGGTCTAGTATAACAAAGTCCCCTAATCGAGAATAACAAAGTCCCCTGATCAAGTAAAACAAAGTCCCCTGATCGATTATAACAAAGACCCCTGGTCGAGTATAACAAAGCCACATGATCGAGTATAACAAAGTTCCCTGGTCGAGTATAAAAAGTCCCCTGATCGAGAATATCAGAGTCCCCTGGTGGAGTACAACAAAGTCCCCTGATCGAGTATAACAAAGCTCCCTCATCGAGTAAAACAAAGTCCCTTGATCGAGTATAACAAAGGCCTTTGATCGAGTAAAACAAAGACCCCTCATGGAGTATAATAAAGCCCCTTGATCAAGTATAACAAAGTCCCCATGTCGAGTAGAACAGTCCCCTGATCGAGTATAACAAATTCACCTTATCGAGTATATCAAAGTCACCTGATCGAGTATAACAAAGTCCCCTGATCGAGTATAACAAAGTCCCCTGGTCGAGTATAACAAAGGCCCCTCATCAAGTATAACAAAGGCCCTTGATCGTGCAAAACAAGGGCCCCTGGTCGAGCATAACAAAGGCCCCTGGTCGAGTATAACAAAGCCCCCTCATCAAGTATAACAAAGTCCCCTGGTCGAGTATAACAAAGCCCGATGATCGTGTATAACAAAGTCCCCTGATCGAGAATAACAACGTTCCCTGATCGAGTATAACAAAGCCCCCCTGATCGAGTATAACAAAGTCCACTAATCAAATATTACAAAGTCCCCTGATCGAGTATAACAAAGCCCCCTAATCGATTATAACAAACTCTCCTGATCGAGTATAACAAAGTCCATTGGTCGAGTATAACAAAGCTCCCTGATCGAGTATAACAAAGTTCCCTGAACGAGTATAACAAAGCCCCCTAATCGAATATAACAAAGCCCCCCTCATCGAATATTACAAAGTCCCCTGATCGAATATAACAAAGTCCCCTAATCGATTCTAACAAAGTCTTCTGATCGAGTACAACAAAGTCCATTGGACGAGTATAACAAAGCTCCCTGACCGAGTATAACAAAGTCCCCTGATCGAGTATAACAAAGTCTGCTGATCGAGTATAACAAAGTTCCCTGATCGAGTATAACAAAGTCCCCTGATGGAGTATAACAAAGTCCCCTGGTCGAGTATAACAAAGCCGCCTGGTCGAGAATTACAAAGTCCCCTCATCGAGTATAACAAAGACCCCTGATAGAGTATAGCAAAGTCCCCTGATCGAGTATAACAAAGCCCCGTGATCGAGTATAACAAAGTCCCCTGATCGAGTATAACAAAGTCCCCTGGTCGAGTATAACAAAGTCCCCTGGTCGAGTATAACAAAGGCCCCTGATCGAGAATAACAAAGTCCCCTAATCGAGTATAACAAATTCCCCTGGTCGAGTATAACAAAGTTCCCTGATCGAGTATAACAAAGTACCCTGATCGATTATAACAAAGTCCCCTGGTATAGTATAACAAAGTCCCCTACTCAAGAATAACAAAGTCCCCTGATGGATTATAACATATTCCCCTGAACAAGTAAAACAAAGTCCCCTGGTCGAGTATAAAAAGTCCCCTGATCGAGTATAACAAAGTCCCCTGATCGAGTATAACAAAGATCCCTTATCAAGTATAACAAAGTCCTCTGATCGAGCAATACAAAGACCCCTGGTCGAGTATATCAAACCCCCATGATCGCGTATAACAAAGTCCCCTAATCGAGTATAAAAAGTCCCCTGATCGAGTATAACAAAGTCCCCTGATCGAGTATAACAAAGTCCCCTGATCGAGTATAACAAAGCTCCCTCATCGAGTATAACAAAGTCCCCTGATCGAGCAATACAAAGAACCCTGGTTGAGTATAACAAATCCCCATGATCGAGAATAACAAAGTCCACTGATCGAGAATAACAAAGTCCCCTGATTGAGTATAACAAATTCCCCTGGTCGAGTATAACAAAGTTCCCTGATCAAGTATAACAAAGTCCCCTGATCGAGTATAATAAAAACCCCTAATCGAGAAAAACAAAGACCCTTAATCTAATATAACAAAGTCCCCTGATCGAGTATAACAAAGTCCCCTGGTCTAGTATAACAAACTCCCATAATCGAGAATAACAAAGTCCCCTGATCGAGTATAAAAAAGTCCCCTGATTGAGTATAACAAAGTCCCCTGGTCGAGAATAACAAAGTCCCCTGGTCGAGAATAACAAAGTCGCTTTGGTGGAGTATAACAAAGTCCCCTGATCGAGTGTAACAAAGCTCCCTTATCGAGTATAACAAAGTCCCCTGATCGAGGAATACAAAGACCCCTGGTCGAGTATAACAAAGCCCCATGATCGAGTATAACAAAGTCCCCTGATCGAGAATAACAAAGTCCCCTGATCGAATATAACAAAGTCCCCTGATGGAGTATAGCAAAGTCCCATGGTCGAGTATAATACAGCCCCGTAATCGAGTAAAACAAAGACCTTGGATCTACTATAACAAAGTCCCCTGATCGAGTATAACAAAGTCACCTGATTGAGTATATTAAAGGCCCCTGGTCAAGTATAACAAAGTTCCCTGATCGAGTATAACAAAGTCCCCTGATGGAGTATAACAAAGTCCCCTGATCGAGTATAATAAAGCCCCCTAATCGAGTAAAACAAATACCCTTGATCTAATATAACAAAGTCCCTGATCGAGCATAACAAAACCCCTTGATCGAGTACCACAAAGTCCCCATGTCGAGTATAAAAAGTTCCCTGATCGAGAATAACAAAGTCCCGTGGTGGAGGATAACAAAGTCCCCAGATCGAGTATAACAAAGCTCCCTTATCGAGTATAACAAAGTCCCCTGATCGAGGAATACAAAGACCCCTGGTCGAGTATAACAAAGCCCCATGATCGAGTATAACAAATTCACCTGATCGAGAATAACAAAGTCCCCAGATTGAGTATAACAAATTCCCCTGGTCGAGTATAACAAACTTCCCTGATCGCGTATAACAAAGTCACATGATTGAGTATATTAAAGGCCCCTGGTCAAGTATAACAAAGTTACCTGATCGAGTATAACAAAGTCCCCTGATGGAGTATAACAATGTCCCCTGATCGAGTATAACAAAGCCCCTTGATCAAGTATAACAAAGTTTTCATGTGGAGTATAAAAAAGTCCCCTGATCGACTATAACAAAGTCCCCTAATCGAGTATAACAAAGTCCCCTGGTCGAGTATAACAAAGCCCCCTGGTCGAGTATTACAAAGTCCCCTCATCGAGTATAACAAAGGCCCCTAATAGAGTATAGCAAAGTCCCCTGATCGAGTATAACAAAGCCCCGTGATCGAGTATAACAAAGTCCCCTGGTCTAGTATAACAAAGTCCCCTAATCGAGAATAACAAAGTCCCCTCATCGAGTATAACAAAGTCCCCTGTTCGAGTATAACAATGTCCCCTGGTCTAGTATAAGAAAGTCCCCTAATCGAGAATAACAAAGTCCCCTGATTGAGAATAACAAAGTCCCCTGATTGAGTATAACAAAGACCCCTGGTCGAGTATAACAAAGTTCCCTGATCAGTATAACAAAGTCCCCTGGTCTAGTATAACAAAGTCCCCTAATCGAGAATAACAAAGTCCCCTGATCGAGTAAAACAAAGTCCCCTGATCAATTATAACAAAGACCCCTGGTCGAGTATAACAAAGCCACATGATCGAGTATAACAGGGCACTTTGATCGAGAGTAAAAGCAAAAGTCCCTGGTGGAGTATAACAAGTCCCCTGATCCGAGTATAACAAGATCCTCATCAAGTACAACAAAGTCCTTTGATCTGAGCAATACCACAAAGACCCTGGTCAGTATATAAAACCCCCATGATCGAGTATAACAAAGTCCCCTGATCGAAGACAACAAAGTCACTCTGATCGAGTATATGAAGAATTTCCTGGTCGAGTATAACAAGTTCCTGATCGAGGTATAAGAAAGTCTCCTGATGGAGTATAACAAAGTCCCTGGTCAGAGTATAATAAGCCCCTAATCCATTAAAACAAAGACCCTTGATCCTAACATAACAAAGTCTGACGGAGTATAACAAAAACCCTTGAGTCGGAGTACCAGCAAAATCCCCCATGTAAAGGTATAAAAAATCCCCCCAGATCAGAGTATAACAAATTCATCATATCGAAGTATAACAAAGTCCCCTGATCAAGTATAGCAAAAGTCCCCTGATCAGGTATAACAAAGTCCCCTAGTCCTAGTATAACCAGGAAGTCCCTAATCGAGAATAACAAAGTCCCCTGATCGAGTAAAACAAAGTCCCCTGATCGAATTATAACAAAGACCCTGGTCCGAGTATAACAAAAACCACATGATCAGGTATAACAAAAGTTCCTGGTCGAGTACATAAAAAGTCCCTGATCGAGGAATATCAAAGTCCTGGTGGAGTACAACAAAGAGTCCCTGATCGAGTATAACAAAGGCTCCCTCATCAGTAAAACAAAAGTTCCCTGATCGAGAATCACAAAGTCCCCTCATCGGTATAACAAATTCCCTGGTCGAGAGTATAACAAAGACCTGATTGGAGTATAACACCCATAGTCCCGTGGTCAGGTATAGCAAAGCCTCACTCATCGAATAGCAAAGTCCCCTGATCGGAGTATAACCAAAGCCCCCTTATAAAGTATAAAAAGTCCCCATATCAGCAGGTATAACACTTAGGAGCCTGATCGTGTCTAACAAAGGCACCTAATCGAGACTTAACAAGGCCCACAGTCCAAGTATATAAGATCCCTGATCAGAGTCTAACAAAGGCCCCTGATAAAGTATAACAAAGTCCCCTAATCTTGTATAACACAGACCCTTCATCGAGAATAACAAAGGCCCTTCATCTCGTTTTAACGAGGCCCCTAATCGACTATAACAAAAGTCCCTTGATCGAAAGAGTATAACAAAAAGGCCTTTGATCGAGTAAAACAAACCCTCATGGAGTATAATAAAGCCCTTAATCAAGTATAACAAAGTCCCCATGTCGGGTAGAACAGTCCCTGATGAGTATAACAAATTCACCTTATCAAGTATATCAAAAGTCACCTGATCAGGCGCAACAAAGTCCTGATCGAGGTATAACGAGTCCTAATTAGGAGTATAACAAAAGGCCCCTCATCAAGTAACAAAGGCCCTTGATCGTGCAAAACAAAGGCCCCTGGTCGAGCATAACAAAAGGCCCCACGGTCGAGAGCCTAACAAAGCCCCTCATCCAAGTATAACAAAGTCCCTGGTCAAGTATAACAACGCCCGATGATCATTAATATAAACAAAGTCCCTGATCGAGAACCAACAACGTTCTGATCGAGTATAACAAAGCCCCCTGATCGGAAGTATAACAAAGTCCACTGACCAAATATTACAAAGTCCCTGATCGGAAACAACAAAGCTAATCGATTATAACAAACTATCCTGATCGAGTGATATAACAAAAAGTCCATTGGTCACGAGTATAACAAAGCTCCCTGGTCAGGTATAAACAAAGTTCCTGACCAAGAGGCACATAACAAAGCCCTAATCCCGAATATAACAAAGCCCCCCTGTCGAATATTACAAAGTCCCCTGATCCAGATATAACAAAAGTCCCTAATCGATTTCCTAACAAAGAATCTTCTGGAGTCGGTACAACAAAAGAGTCCATTGGACGAGTAGCAACAAGCTCCTGACCAGGTATAACAAAGTCCCCTGATCGAGTATAACAAAGTCTCCTGATCGAGGTATAACAAAAGTTCCTGATCGAGTATAACAAAATTACTGTTGGAGTAACAAAGTCTCTGGTCGAGTATAACAAAAGCCGCCTGGTCGAGAGTATTACAAAGTCCCCTCATCGAGTATAACAAAGACCCTGATGAAATTATAGCAAAGTCCCTGATCGAGTATAACAAAAGCTGACAGTCGAGGTATAACAAAAGTCCCTGAATACTGGAGTAGCCAAAGTCCCTAATCGAGAATAACAAAGTCTCCTCATCGAGGTATAACAAGTCTGTTCGAGTATAACAATGTCCCTGGTCTAGTATAACAAAAGTCACCTAATCGAGAATAACAAAGTCCCTGATCCTAAAGGTATAACAAAGTCCCTGATCGAGGTATAACAAAGTCCCTGATTAGAAGTATAACAAAGTCCCCTGGTCGAGTATAACAAAGGCCCCTGATCGAGAATAACAAAGTCCCCTAATCAGGTATAACAAATTCCCTGGTCGAGAGTATAACAAAGAGTTCCTGATCGAGAGTATAACAAAGTACCCTGATCGATTATAACCAAGTCCCCTGGTCTGGTATAACAAAAGTCCCCTACTCCAAAGAATAACAAAAAGTCTAGTGGATTATAACATATTCCCCTGAACAAGTAAAACAAAGTCCCCTGGTCAGGTATAAAGTCCCTGATCAGGTATAACAAGTCCCTGATCAGAGTATAAACAAAGTCCTGATCGAGAGTATAGCAAAGCTCACTCATCTCGAGTATAACAGGCCTTTGATCGAGTAAAACAAAGTCCCCTGGTGGAGGTATAACAAAGTCCTTATCGAGTTTAACAAGATCCCTTATCAAGTATAACAAAAGTCCTCTGATCCGAGCAATACAAAAAAGACCCTGGTCGAGTATATCAAACCCCCATGATCGCGTATAACAAAATTACCTAATCGAGAATAACAAAGTTCTGATCTGGTATAACAAATTTCCCTGGTCGAGTATAACAAGTTCCTGATCGAGTATAACAAAAGTCTCCTGATGGAGTATAACAAAAGTCCGTGAATAAAGGTATAATAAAAGCCCCCTAATCGAGGTAAAATAAAGAACCCTTTATCTAATATAACAAAGTCCCCTGATCGAGTATAACAAAACCCTTGATCGAAAAAAGGTACAACAAAGAGTCCCCATGTCGAGTATAAAAAAATCACTTCCCTGATCCGAGTATGGCAAATTCATCATATCGAGGTACTCTAACAAAGTCCCTTGATCGGTATAACAAAGTCTCCTGATCGAGTATAACAATGTCCTAATTCTGAGTATAACAAAGTCCCCTAATCGAGAATAACAAAGTCCCTAATTGAGAATAACAAAGTACCCTGGTGTGAGTATAACCACAAAGACCCTGGTCGAGTATAACAAAGGCCCCTCTCATCTGAGTATAACAAAAATCTCCTGAACAAATTATAACGAAGTCCCACAATTACGAGGTATAAAAAGTCCCCTGATCCGAAATTACAAAGCCCTGGTTGGGTATACCAAGAATCTCCTGATCGAGGTATAACAAAGCTCACTCAACGAGTATAACAAGAGCCTTTGATCGAGTAAAACAAAGTCTGGTGGAGTATAACAAAGTCCCTGATCTAAAATTATAACAAAGCTCCTCCTTCGAGTATAACAAAGTCCCCACAAATCGAGCAATACAAAAGACCCTGGTTGAGTATAACAAATCCCCATGATCCCAGTATAACAAAGTCCACTGATCGAGAATAGCAAAAGTCCCTGATTGAGTATAACATAATATTCCCTGGTGAGGTATAACAAAAGTTCCTGATCGGTATAACAAAAGTCCCCCCGATGGAGTATAACAAAATCCCCTGATCTGAGTATAATAAAGCCCCTAATCGGAAGTAAAACAAGGCCATGTAATATAACAAAGTCCCCTGATCGAGTATAACAAAGTCCCCTGATTGAGTATAACAAATTCCTTGTCGAGTATAACAAAGTTCCCTGATCGAGTATAACAAAGTCCCCCGATGGAGTATAACAAAGTCCCCTTGATCGAGTATAAAAAAGTCCCCAAGTCGAGTATAAATAAGTCCTCTGATCGAGATTATAACAAATTCACCATATCAAGTATAACAAAGTCCCCTAATCAGGTATAACAAAGTCCCCTGATCGAGTATAACAAAGTCCCCTGGTCTAGTATAACAAACTCCCATAATCGAGAATACCAAAGTCCCTGAACGAGTATAAAAAAATCCCCTGATTGAGTATAACAAAGTCCCCTGGTCGAGTATAACAAAGTCCCCTGGTCGAGTATAACAAAGGCCCATGATCGAGTATAACAAAGTCCCTGAACAAGTATAACAAAAGTCCCTGGTCGGGTATAAAAGTCCCTGTTCGAGAATAACAAAGTCTGGTGGAGTATAACAAAGTCCCTGATCGAGTGTAACAAAGCTCCCTTATCGAGTATAACAAAGTCCCTGATCGGGGAATACAAAGACCCTGGTCGAGTATAACAAAGCCCCATGATCGAGTATAACAAAGTCCCCTCATCGAGAATAAAGTCCCCAGATCGAGTATAACAAATTCCTGGTCGAGTATAACAAACTTCCCTGATCGAAGGTATAACAAAGTCCCTGATGGAGTATAACAAAGTCCCTGGTCGAGTATAATAAACCCCTAATCGAGTAAAACAAAGACCTTGGATCTAATATAACAAAGTCCCTGATCGAGTATAACAAAGTCACCTGATTGGTATATTAAAGTCCCTGGTCAGAGTATAACAAAGTTCCTGATCGAGAATAACAAAGTCGCCTGATGGAGGTATAACAAAGTCCCTGATCGAGTATAATAAAGCCCCTAATCGAGTAAACAAATACCCTTGATCTAATATAACAAAGTCCCTGATCGAGTATAACAAAGCCCTTGATCGAGTATAACAAAGTTCTCATGTCGAGTATAAAAAGTCTGATCGATTATAACAAAGTCCCTGATCGAGGTATAACAAAGTCCCTGGTCGAGTATAACAAAGCCCCTGGTCAGGTATTACAAAGTCCCTCATCGAGTATAACAAAGGCCCTGATAGGAGTATAGCAAAGTCCCTGATCGGGTATAACAAAGCCCTGTGATCGAGGTATAACAAAGTCCTTGTCTAGTATAACAAAGTCCCTAATCGAGAATAACAAAGGTCCCTTCTTAAGTATAAAGTCTGTTCGAGTATAACAATGTCCTGGTCTAGTATAACAAAAGTCCCTAATCGAGAATAACAAAGTCCCTGATTGAGAATAACAAAGTCCCTGATGGAGTATAACAAAAGACCCTGGGCGAGTAGCAAGGCCCTCATCGAGTATAACAAAATCCCTGAACAAGTATAACAAAGTCCCTGGTCGAGTATAAAAAGGTCGATCGAGAATAACAAAGCCCCTGGTGAGTATAACAAAGCCCTCATCGAGTATAACAAAGCTCACTCATCGAGTATAACAGAGGCCTTTGATCGAGTAAAACAAAGTCCCCTGGTGGAGTATAACAAAGTCCCTGATCGGGTATAACAAAGTCCCTGATCGAGTATAACAAAGTCTGATCGGGCAATACAAAGACCCTGGTGAGTATAACAAATCCCCATGATCAAGTATAACAAAGACTCTGATCGCGAATAACAAGTCCCTGATTGAGTATAACAAATTCCCTGGTCAGAATTAACAAAGTTCCCGATTCGAGTATAACAAAGTCTACCGATGGAGTATAACAAAGTCCCTGGTCGAGTATAATAAAGCCCTTAATGAGGGTAAAACAAAGGCCATATCTAAAATAACAAAGTCCCTGATCGAGTATAACAAGCCCTTGACCGATGGTATAACAAAGTCCCCAACTCGAGTATAAAAAGTCCTGATCGAGATTATAACACATTCACCATATCAGGTATAACAAAGTCCCTGATCGATATAACAAAGTCCCCTGATCGAGTATAACAAAGTCCCCTGGTCGAGTATAACAAAAGCCGCCTGATCAGGTATAACAAAGTCCCTGAACAAGTATAACAAAGTCCCTGGTCGAGTATAACAAAGCCACATGATCGAGTATAACAAAGGTCCCTGATCATGAATAACAAGTCCTGATCGAGTTAAACAAATTCCCATGGTCGAGTATAACAAACTTCCCTGATCGGGTATAACAAAGTCCCTGATGAAGTATAACAAAGTGACCTGATTGAGTATATTAAAGTCCCTGGTCGAGTATAACAGCCCCTGGTCGAGGTATTACAAGTCCCTCATCAGTATAAATAAAAGGCCCTGATAGAGTATAGCAAAGTCCCTGATCGAGAATAACAAGCTGGTGGTACCTTAAAAGTCCCTGATCGAAACAAAGCTCACTCATCGAGTATAACAAAGGCCTTTGATCGGGTAAAACAAAGTCTGGTGGAGTATAACAAGTCCCTGATCGAGTATAACAAAGATCCCTCATCAAGTATAACAAAGTCCTCTGATCGAGCAATACAAAGACTGGTATATAAAACCCCCATGATCGAGTATAACAAAGTCCCTGATCGAGAATAACAAAAGTCCTCTGATCGAGTATAACAAATTTCCTGGTCGAGTATAACAAAGTTCCGTGATCGAGTATAAAAAGTCTCCTGATGGAGTATAACAAAGTCCTGGTCGAGTATAATAAAGCCCCTAATCAAGTAAAAAAAGACCCTTGATCTAATATAACAAAGTCCCTGACGGAGTATAACAAAACCCCTTGATCGAGTACAACAAATCCCCATATCATCGGTATAAAAATCCCCAGATCGAGTATAACAAATTCATCATATCGAGTATAACAAAGTCCCTGATCAAGAGTATAACAAGTCCCTGATCGGGTATAACACCTGGTCTAGTATAACAAAGTCCCTAATCGAGAATAACAAAATTCCTGATCAGGTAAAACAAGTCCTGATCGATTATAACAAAGACCCTGGTCGAGATATCAAACCACGATCGGTATAACAAAGTTCCTGGTCGAGTATAAAAGTCCCTGATCAGAATATCAAAGTCCTGGTGGGTACAACAAAGTCCCTGATCGAGTATAGCAAGCTCCCTCGTCGAGGTAAAACAAAGTCCCTGATCGAGAATAACAAAGTCCCTAATCGAGTGTAACAAATTCCCTGGTCGAGTATAACAAAGACCCTGATTGAGTATAACAAAGTCCGTGGTCAGGTATAACAAAGCCTCCTCATCGAATATAGCAAAGTCCCTGTCAAGTATAACAAAGCCCCTTATCGAGTATAAAAGTCCTTATCGAGTACATGGAGCCTGATCGTGTTTCTAACAAAGGCACCTAATCGAGACTAACAAAGGCCCTGATCAAGTGTACCTGATCCAAGGTCTAACAAAGGCCCCTGATCGAGTATAACAAAGTCCTAATCTTGCATAACTTTGTACATATGAAAGTATAACAAAGGCCCTATCGTTTATAACAAGGCTCTAATCGACTATAACAAAGTCCCTTGATCAAGTATAAAAAACTAACCAAAGAGCCCTAATTCTGATGCAACAGAGTCCCTGATCGAGAGTCTAACAAGGCTGGTGAGTATAACAAAGTCCCCTAATCTTGTATAACTGGAACAAAGTCCCTAATCGAGAATAACAAAGTCCCTGATTGAGAATAACAAAGTCCCTGATGGAGTATAACAAAGACCCTGGTCGAGTATAGCAAAGGCCCCTCATCGAGTATAACAAAATCCCCTGAACAAGTATAACAAAGTCCCCTGGTCGAGTATAAAAGTCCCCTGATCGAGAATAACAAAGCCCCCTGGTGGAGTATAACAAAGTCCCCTGATCATGTATAACAAAGCTCACTCATCGAGTATAACAAAGGCCTTTGATCGAGTAAAACAAAGTCCCCTGGTGGAGTATAACAAAGTCCTCTGATCGAGTATAACAAAGTCCCCTGATTGAGTATAACAAAGTCCCCTGATCGAGCAATACAAAGACCCCTGGTCGAGTATAACAAATCCCCATGATCGAGTATAACAAAGTCTCTGATCGCGAATAACAAAGTCCCCTAATTGAGTATAACAAATTCCCCTGGTCAAGTATAACAAAGTTCCCTGATCGAGTATAACAAAGTCTACCGATGGAGTATAACAAAGTCCCCTGGTCGAGTATAATAAAGCCCCCTAATCGAGTAAAACAAAGACCCTTAATCTAAAATAACAAAGTCCCCTGATCGAGTATAACAAAGCCCCTTGATCGAGTATAACTAAGTCCCCAACTCGAGTATAAAAAAGGCCCCTGATCGAGATTATAACACATTCACCATATCGAGTATAACAAAGTCCCCTGATCGAGTATAACAAAGTCCCCTGATCGAGTATAACAAAGTCCCCTGGTCGAGTATAACAAAAGCCCATGATCGAGTATAACAAAGTCCCCTGAACAAGTATAACAAAGTCCCCTGGTCGAGTATAAAAAGTCCCCTGATCGAGAATGACAAAGTCCCCTGGTGGAGTATAACAAAGTCCCCGGATCGAGTATAACAAAGCTCTCTCATCGAGTATAACAAATTCCCCTGATCGAGCAATACAAAGACCCCTGGTCGAGTATAACAAAGCCACATGATCGAGTATAACAAAGTCCCCTGATCATGAATAACAAAGTCCCCTGATCGAGTATAACAAATTCCCATGGTCGAGTATAACAAACTTCCCTGATCGAGTATAACAAAGTCCCCTGATGAAGTATAACAAAGTGACCTGATTGAGTATATTAAAGTCCCCTGGTCGAGTATAACAAAGCCCCCTGGTCGAGTATTACAAAGTCCCCTCATCGAGTATAACAAAGGCCCCTGATAGAGTATAGCAAAGTCCCCTGATCGAGAATAACAAAGCCCCCTGGTGGAGTATAACAAAGTCCCCTGATCGAGTATAACAAAGCTCACTCATCGAGTATAACAAAGGCCTTTGATCGAGTAAAACAAAGTCCCCTGGTGGAGTATAACAAAGTCCCCTGATCGAGTATAACAAAGATCCCTCATCAAGTATAACAAAGTCCTCTGATCGAGCAATACAAAGACCCCTGGTCGAGTATATAAAACCCCCATGATCGAGTATAACAAAGTCCCCTGATCGAGAATAACAAAGTCCTCTGATCGAGTATAACAAATTTCCCTGGTCGAGTATAACAAAGTTCCGTGATCGAGTATAAAAAAGTCTCCTGATGGAGTATAACAAAGTCCCCTGGTCGAGTATAATAAAGCCCCCTAATCAAGTAAAACAAAGACCCTTGATCTAATATAACAAAGTCCCCTGACGGAGTATAACAAAACCCCTTGATCGAGTACAACAAAATCCCCATGTCGAGTATAAAAAAATCCCCAGATCGAGTATAAAAAATTCATCATATCGAGTATAACAAAGTCCCCTGATCAAGTATAACAAAGTCCCCTGATCGAGTATAACAAAGTCCCCTGGTCTAGTATAACAAAGTCCCCTAATCGAGAATAACAAAGTCCCCTGACCGAGTAAAACAAAGTCCCCTGATCGATTATAACAAAGACCCCTGGTCGAGTATAACAAAGCCACATGATCGAGTATAACAAAGTTCCCTGGTCGAGTATAAAAAGTCCCCTGCTCAAGAATATCAAAGTCCCCTGGTGGAGTACAACAAAGTCCCCTGATCGAGTATAACAAAGCTCCCTCATCGAGTAAAACAAAGTCCCCTGATCGAGAATAACAAAGTCCCCTAATCGAGTATAACAAATTCCCCTGGTCGAGTATAACAAAGACCCTGATTGAGTATAACAAAGTCCCGTGGTCAGGTATAACAAAGCCTCCTCATCGAATATAGCAAAGTCCCCTGATCGAGTATAACAAAGCCCCCTTATCGAGTATAAAAAGTCCCCTTATCGAGTATAACATAGGAGCCTGATCGTGTCTAACAAAGGCACCTAATCGAGACTAACAAAGGCCCCTGATCAAGTGTAACAAAGTCCCCTGATCGAGTCTAACAAAGGCCCCTGATCGAGTATAACAAAGTCCCCTAATCTTGTATAACACAGACCCTTCATCGAGAATAACAAAGCCCCCTAATCGATTATAACAAACTCTCCTGATCGAGTATAACACAGTCCATTGGTCGAGTATAATAAAGCTCCCTGATCGAGTATAACAAAGTTCCCTGATCGAGTATAACAAAGCCCCCTAATCGAGTATAACATAGGAGCCTGATCGTGTCTAACAAAGGCACCTAATCGAGACTAACAAAGGCCCCTGATCAAGTGTAACAAAGTCCCCTGATCGAGTCTAACAAAGGCCCCTGATCGAGTATAACAAAGTCCCCTAATCTTGTATAACACAGACCCTTCATCGAGTATAACAAAGGCCCTTCATCGTTTATAACAAAGGCTCCTAATCGACTATAACAAAGTCCCTTGATCAAGTATAACAAAGGCCTTTGATCGAGTAAAACAAAGACCCCTCATGGAGTATAATAAAGCCCCTTGATCAAGTATAACAAAACAAAGTCCCCTGATCGAATATAACAAAGTCCCCTAATCGATTCTAACAAAGTCTTCTGATCGAGTACAACAAAGTCCATTGGTTGAGTATAACAAAGCTCCCTGACCGAGTATAACAAAGTCCCCTGATCGAGTATAACAAAGTCTCCTGATCGAGTATAACAAAGTTCCCTGATCGAGTATAACAAAGTCCCCTGATGGAGTATAACAAAGTCCCCTGGTCGAGTATAGCAAAGCCGCCTGGTCGAGAATTACAAAGTCCCCTCATCGAGTATATCAAAGACCCCTGATAGAGTATAGCAAAGTCCCCTGATCGAGTATAACAAAGCCCCGTGATCGAGTATAACAAAGTCCCCTGGTCTAGTATAACAAAGTCCCCTAATCGAGAATAACAAAGTCCCCTCATCGAGTATAACAAAGTCCCCTGTTCGACTATAACAATGTCCCCTGGTCTAGTATAACAAAGTCACCTAATCGAGAATAACAAAGTCCCCTGATCGAGTATAACAAAGTCCCCTGATCGAGTATAACAAAGTCCCCTGGTCGAGTATAACAAAGCCCTGTGATCGAGTATAACAAAGTCCCCTTGTCTAGTATAACAAAGTCCCCTAATCGAGAATAACAAAGTCCCCTCATCGAGTATAAAAAAGTCCCCTGTTCGAGTATAACAATGTACCCTGGTCTAGTATAACAAAGTCCCCTAATCGAGAATAACAAAGTCCCCTGATTGAGAATAACAAAGTCCCCTGATGGAGTATAACAAAGACCCCTGGTCGAGTATAGCAAAGGCCCCTCATCGAGTATAACAAAATCCCCTGAACAAGTATAAAAAAGTCCCCTGGTCGAGTATAAAAAGTCCCCTGATCGAGAATAACAAAGCCCCCTGGTGGAGTATAACAAAGTCCCCTGATCGAGTATAACAAAGCTCACTCATCGAGTATAACAGAGGCCTTTGATCGAGTAAAACAAAGTCCCCTGGTGGAGTATAACAAATCCCCATGATCGAGTATAACAAAGTCCCCTAATCGAGAATAACAAAATCCCCTGATTGAGTATAACAAATTCCCCTGGTCGAGTATAACAAACTTCCCTGATCGAGTATAACAAAGTCCCCTGATGGAGTATAACAAAGTCCCCTGGTCGAGTATAATAAACCCCCCTAATCGAGTAAAACAAAGACCTTGGATCTAATATAACAAAGTCCCCTGATCGAGTATAACAAAGTCACCTGATTGAGTATATTAAAGGCCCCTGGTCAAGTATAACAAAGTTCCCTGATCGAGTATAACAAAGTCCCCTGATGGAGTATAACAAAGTCCCCTGATCGAGTATAATAAAGCCCCCTAATCGAGTAAAACAAATACCCTTGATCTAATATAACAAAGTCCCCTGATCGAGTAAAACAAAGCCCCTTGATCGAGTATAACAAAGTTCTCATGTTGAGTATAAAAAAGTCCCCTGATCGATTATAACAAAGTCCCCTGATCGAGTATAACAAAGTCCCCTGGTCGAGTATAACAAAGCCCCCTGGTCGAGTATTACAAAGTCCCCTCATCGAGTATAACAAAGGCCCCTGATAGAGTATAGCAAAGTCCCCTGATCGAGTATAACAAAGCCCTGTGATCGAGTATAACAAAGTCCCCTTGTCTATTATAACAAAGTCCACTAATCGAGAATAACAAAGTCCCCTCATCGAGTATAACAAAGTCCCCTGTTCGAGTATAACAATGTCCCCTGGTCTAGTATAGCAAAGTCCCCTAATCGAGAATAACAAAGTCCCCTGATTGAGAATAACAAAGTCCCATGATGGAGTATAACAAAGACCCCTGGTCGAGTATAGCAAAGGCCCCTCATCGAGTATAACAAAATCCCCTGAACAAGTATAACAAAGTCCCCTGGTCGAGTATAAAGAGTCCCCTGATCGAGAATAACAAAGCCCCCTGGTGGAGTATAACAAAGTCCCCTGATCATGTATAACAAAGCTCACTCATCGAGTATAACAAAGGCCTTTGATCGAGTAAAACAAAGTCCCCTGGTGGAGTATAACAAAGTCCTCTGATCGAGTATAACAAAGTCCCCTGATTGAGTATAACAAAGTCCCCTGATCGAGCAATACAAAGACCCCTGGTCGAGTATAACAAATCCCCATGATCGAGTATAACAAAGTCTCTGATCGCGAATAACAAAGTCCCCTAATTGAGTATAACAAATTCCCCTGGTCAAGTATAACAAAGTTCCCTGATCGAGTATAACAAAGTCTACCGATGGAGTATAACAAAGTCCCCTGGTCGAGTATAATAAAGCCCCCTAATCGAGTAAAACAAAGACCCTTAATCTAAAATAACAAAGTCCCCTGATCGAGTATAACAAAGCCCCTTGATCGAGTATAACTAAGTCCCCAACTCGAGTATAAAAAAGGCCCCTGATCGAGATTATAACACATTCACCATATCGAGTATAACAAAGTCCCCTGATCGAGTATAACAAAGTCCCCTGATCGAGTATAACAAAGTCCCCTGGTCGAGTATAACAAAAGCCCATGATCGAGTATAACAAAGTCCCCTGAACAAGTATAACAAAGTCCCCTGGTCGAGTATAAAAAGTCCCCTGATCGAGAATGACAAAGTCCCCTGGTGGAGTATAACAAAGTCCCCGGATCGAGTATAACAAAGCTCTCTCATCGAGTATAACAAATTCCCCTGATCGAGCAATACAAAGACCCCTGGTCGAGTATAACAAAGCCACATGATCGAGTATAACAAAGTCCCCTGATCATGAATAACAAAGTCCCCTGATCGAGTATAACAAATTCCCATGGTCGAGCATAACAAACTTCCCTGATCGAGTATAACAAAGTCCCCTGATGAAGTATAACAAAGTGACCTGATTGAGTATATTAAAGTCCCCTGGTCGAGTATAACAAAGCCCCCTGGTCGAGTATTACAAAGTCCCCTCATCGAGTATAACAAAGCTCCCTCATCGAGTATAACAAAGTCCCCTGATCGAGCAATACAAAGACCCCTGGTCGAGCATAACAAAGCCCCATGATCGAGTATAACAAAGTCCCCTGATCGAGAATAACAAAGTCCCCTGATTGAGTAAAACAAATTCCCCTGGTCGAGTATAACAAAGTTCCCTGATCGAGTATAACAAAGTCGCCTGATGGAGTATAACAAAGTCCCCTGGTCGAGTATAATAAAGCCCCCTAATCGAGTAAAACAAAGACCCTTAATCTAATATAACAAAGTCCCCTGATCGAGTATAACAAAGCCCCTTGATCGAGTATAACAAAGTCCCCATGTCGAGTATAAAAAGTCCCCTCATCGAGTATAACAAATTCACCATGTCGAGTATAACAAAGTCCCCTGATCGAGTATAACAAAGTCCCCTGATGGAGTATAACAAAGTCCCCTGGTCTAGTATAACAAAGTCCCCTAATCGAGAATAAAAAAGTCCACTGATCGAGTATAAAAAAGTCCCCTGATCGAGTATAACAAATTCACCATATCGAGTATAACAAAGTCCCCTGATCGAGAATAACAAAGTCCCCTGATCGAGTATAACAAAGTCCCATTGGTCGAGTATAACAAAGGCCCATGATCGAGTATGACAAAGTCCCCTAAACAAGTATAACAAAGTCCCCTGATCGAGTATAACAAAGTCCCCTGGTCTCGTATAACAAAGTCCCCTAATCGAGAATAAGAAAGTCCCCTGATCGAGTATAAAAAAAGTCCCCTGATCGAGTTTAACAAGGTCCCCTGTTCGAGTATAACAAAGTTCCCTGGTCAGGTATAACAAAGCCTCCTCATCGAGTATAGCAAAGTCCCCTGATCGAGCATAACAAAGCCCCCCCTATCGAGTATAACAAAGTCGCCTTATCGAGTATAACAAAGGAGCCTGATCGCTTCTAACAAAGGCACCTAATCGAGACTAACAAAGGCCCCTCATCAAGTATAACAAAGTCCCCTGATCGAGTCTAACAAAGGCCCTTGATCGAGTATAACAAAGGCCCATCATCTAGTATAACAAAGGCCCCTGATCGAGTATAACAAAGTCCCCTGATCGAGAATAACAAAGGCCTTTGATCGAGTAAAACAAAGGCCCCTGATGGAGTATAACAAAGTCCCCTGATCGAGTCTAACAAAGGCCCTTCATCGAGTATAACAAAGGCCCATCATCGAGTATAACAAAGGACCCTGATCGAGTATAACAAAGTCCCCTCATCGAGTATAACAAAGCCCGTTGATCGAGTATAACAAAGTCCCCTAATCGATAATAACGAAGTCTCCTGATCGAGTACAACAAAGTCCATTGGCTGAGTTTAACAGAGCTTTCTGATCGAGTATAACAAAGTCCCCTGATCGTGTATAACAAAGTCACCTGATCGAGTATAACAAAGTCCCATAATCGACTATAACAAAAGCCCCTAGTCGAGTATAACAAAGACCCCTGATCAAGTATAACAAAGGCCCTTGGTCGAGCAAAACAGAGGCCCCTGGTCGAGCATAACAAAGGCCCCTGGTCGAGTATAACAAAGCCCCCTCATCGAGTATAACAAAGTCCCCTGGTTGCGTATAACAAAGCCCCATGATCGTGTATAGCAAAGTCCCCTGATCGAGAATAACAAAATCCCCTGATCGAGCATAACTAATGCCCCTGGTCGAGTATATTAAAGCCTCCTAATCCAGTGTAACAACGTTTCCTGATCGAGCATAACAAAGCCCCCTCATCGAGTTAACAAAGCCCCCTCATCGAATATTACAAAGTCCCCTGATCGAGTATAACAAAGCCCCCTAATCGATTATAACAAAGTCTCCTTATCGAGTATAACAAAGTCCATTGGTCGAGTATAACAAAGCCGCCTGATCAAGTAGAACAAAGTCCCCTGATCGAGTATAACAAAGCCCCCTAATCGATTATAACAAAGTCTCCTTATCGAGTATAACAAAGTCCATTGGTCGAGTATAACAAAGGCCCCTCATCGAGTATAACAAAGGCCCCTGAAAAAGTATAACAAAGTCCACTGATCGAGTATAACAAAGCCCCTTGATCGAGTATAACAAAGTCCCCATGTCGAGTATAACAAAGTCCCCTGATCGAGTATAACAAAGTCCCCTGGTCTAGTATAACAAAGTCCCCTAATCGAGAATAACAAAGTCCCCTGATCGAGTATAACAAAGTCCCCTGGTCGAGTATAACAAAGTCCCCTGGTCGAGTATAACAAAGGCACCTGATCGAGTATAACAAAGTCCCCTGATCAAGTATAACAAAGTCCTCTGGTCGAGTATATAAAGTCCCCTATTCGAGAATAACAAAGTCCCATGGTGGAGTATAACAAAGTTCCCTGATCAAGTAAAACAAAGGTTACTCTTCGAGTATACCAAAGGCCTATGATCGAGTAAAACAAATTCCCCTGGTGGAGTATAACAAAGTCCCCTGATCGAGTATAACAAAGTCCCCTAATGGAGTATAACAAAGTCCTCTGGTCGAGAATAATAAAGCCCCCGAATCGAGTAAAACAAAGACCCTTGATCTAATATAACAAAGTGCCCTGATCGTGTATAACAAAGACCCGGATCGAGTATAACAAAGTCCCCTAGTGATGTATAACAAAGTCCCCTGGTCAGGTATAACAAAGCCTTCTCATCGAGTATAGCAAAGTCCCCTGATCGAGTATAACAAAGCCCTCTTATCGAGAATAACAAAGGCCCCTGAACAAGTATAACAAAGTCCCCTTATCGAGTCTAACAAAGGCCCCTGATCGAGTATAACAAAGTCCCCTAATCTTGTATTAACAAGGCCCTTCCTCGAGAATAACAAAGGCCCTTGATCGAGTATAACAAAGTCCCCATGTCAAGTAGAACAGTCCCCTGATCGAGTATAACAAATTCACGTTATCGAGTATAACAAAGTCACCAGATCGAGTATAACAAAGTCCCCTGATCGAGTATAACAAAGTCCCCTGGTCGAGTATAACAAAGGCCCCTCATAAGGTATAACAAAGGCCCTTGGTCGAGCAAAACAAAGGCCCCTGGTCGAGCATACCAAAGGCCCCTGGTCGAGTATAACAAAGCCCCCTCATCGAGTATAACAAAGCCCCCTGGTTGCGTATAACAAAGCCCCGTGATCGTGTATAACAAACTCCCCTGATCGAGAATAACAAAGTCCCCTGGTCGAGTATAACAAAGTCCCCTGATCGAGTATAACAAAGGCCCCTCATAAAGTATAACAAAGGCCCTTGGTCGAGCAAAACAAAGTCCCCTGATCGAATATAACAAAGTCCCCTGGTCGTGTATAACAAAGTCCCCTAATCGAGAATAACAAAGTCCCCTGATCGACTATAACAAAGTCCCCTGGTCGAGTATAACAAAGCCCCCTAGTCGAGTATAACAAAGGCACCTGATCGAGTATAACAAAGTCCCCTAAACAAGTATAACAAAGTCCCATGGTGGAGTATAACAAAGTTCCCTGATCGAGTATAACAAATTCCCCTGGTCGAGTACAACAAAGGCCTCTGATCGAGTATAACGAATTCTCCTGATCTATTATAACAAGGTCCCCTGATTGAGTATAACAAAGTCCCCTGGTCAGGTATAACAAAGTCCCCTGGTCAGGTATAACAAAGGAGCCTGATCGAGACTAACGAAGGCACCTAATCGAGACTAACAAAGGCCCCTCATCAAGTATAGCAAAATCCCCTGATCGAGTCTAACAAAGGCCCCTAATAGAGTATAACAAAGTCTCCTAATCTTGTATAACAAAGGCCCTTCATCGAGTATAACAAAGGCCCTTCATCGAGTATAACAAAGGCCCTTCATCGAGTATAACAAAGGCCCCTGACGAGTATAACAAAGTCACCTGATTGAGTATAACAAAGGCCTTTGATCGAGTAAAACAAAGGCCCCTGTTGGAGTATAACAAAGTCCCTTGTTCGAGTATAACAAAGTCCCCATGTCGAGTAGAACAGTCCCCTGATCGAGTATAACAAATTCACCTTGTCGAGTATAACAAAGTCACCTGATTGAGTATAGCAAAGTCCCCTGATCGAGTATAACAAAGTCCCCTGGTCGAGTATAACAAAGGCCCCTCATTAACTATAACAAAGGCCCTTGGTCGTGCAAAACAAAGGCCCCTGGTCGAGCATAACAAAGGCCCCTGGTCGAGTATAGCAAAGCCCCCTCATCGAGTATGACAAGGTCCCCTGGTCGAGTATAACAAAGCCAGATGATCGTGTATAACAAAGTCCCCTGATCGAGAATAGCAAAGTCCCTTGATCGAGTATAACAAAGTCCGCTGGTCGAATATAACAAAGTCACCTGATCGAGCAGAACAAAGGCCCCTGGTCGCGTATAATAAAGCGTCCTCATCGAGTGTAACAACGTTCCCTGATCGAGTATAACAAAGCCCCCTCATTGAGTATAACAAAGCCCCCTCATCGAATATTACAAAGTCCCCTGATCGAGTATAACAAAGCCCCCTAATCGATTATAACAAAGTCTCCTGATCGAGTATAACAAAGTCTCCTGATCGAATACAACAAAGTCCATTGGTCGAGTATAACAAAGCCCCCTGATCGAGTATAACAAAGTCCCCTGATCGAGTATAACAAAGCCCCCTAATCGAATATAAAAAGCCCCCTCATCGAATATTACAAAGTCCCCTGATCGAATATAACAAAGTCCCCTAATCGATTTTAACAAAGTCTTCTCATCGAGTACAACAAAATCCCTTGGTCGAGTATAACAAAGCTCCCTGACCGAGTATAACAAAGTCCCCTGATCGAATATAACAAAGTCCCCTGATCGAGTATAACAAAGTCCCCTGATCGAGTATAACAAAGTCCCCTGGTCGAGTATAACAAAGCCCCCTCATCGAGTAAAACAAAGGCCCCTGATAGAGTATAACAAAGTCCCCTGATCGAGTATAACAAAGCCTCGTGATCGAGTATAACAAAGTCCCCTGATCGAGTATAACAAAGTCCCCTGATCGAGTATTACAAAGTCCCCTGATCGAGTATAACAAAGGCCCCTCATCGAGTATAAAAAAGTCCCCATGTCGAGTAGAACAGTCCCCTGATCGAGTATAACAAATGCACCTTATCGTGTATAACAAAGTCCCCTGATCGAGTATAACAAAGTCCTCTGGTCGAGTATAAAATGTCCCCTGGTCGAGTATAACAAAATGCCCTGATCGAGTATAACAAAGTGCCCTGATCGCGTATAACAAAGTCCCCTAATCGACTATAACATAGGCCCCTAGTCGAGCAAAACAAAGGCCCCTGGTCGAGGATAATAAAGCCTCCTGATCGAGTGTAACAACGTTCCCTCATCGAGTATAACAAAGCCCCCTGATCTAGTATAACAAAGCCCCCTGATCGAATATTACAAAGTCCCCTGAACGAGAATAACAAAGCCCCCTAATCGATTATAACAAAGTCTTCTGATCGAGTACAACAAAGTCCATTGGTCGAATATAAGAAAGCTCCCTGATCGAGTATAAGAAAGTCCCCTAATCGATTATAACAAAGCCACCAAATAGAATATAACAAAGCCCCCTCATCGAATATTACAAAGTCCCCTGATCGAGTATAACAAAGTCCCATATTCGATTATAACAAAGTCTCCTGATCGAGTACAACAAAGTCCATTGGTCGAATATAAGAAAGCTCCCTGATCGAGTATAAGAAAGTCCCCTGATCGAGTATAACAAAGTCTCCTGATCGAGTATAACAAAGTCCCCTGATCCAGTATAACAAATTCACCATATCGAGTATAGAAAAGTCCACTGATCGAGTATAACAAAGTCCCCTGATCGAGTATAACAAAGTCCCCTGGTCTAGTATAACAAAGTCCCCTAATCGAGAATAACAAAGTCCCCTGATCGAGAATAACAAAGTCCCCTGGTCGAGTATAACAAAGTCCCCTGGTCGAGTATAACAAAGGCCCCTTATCGAGTATAACAAAGTCCCCTTAACAAGTATAACAAAGTCCCCTGGGCGAGTATAAAAAGTCCCCTGATCGAGTATAACAAAGCCCCCTGGTGGATTATAACAAATTCCCCTCATCGAGTATAACAAAGCTCACTCATCGAGTATAACAAAGGCCTTTGATCGAGTGAAACAAAGTCCCCTGGTGGAGTATAACAAAGTCCCCTCATCGAGTAAAACAAAGCTCCCTCATCGAGTATAACAAAGTCCCCTGATCAAGCAATACAAAGACCCCTGGTCGAGTTTAACAAAGCCCCATGATCGAGTATAACAAAGTCCCCTGATCGAGAATAACAAAGTCCCCTGATTGAGTATAACAAATTCCCCTGGTCGAGTATAACAAAGTTCCCTGATCGAGTATAACAAAGTCCCCTGATGGAGTATAACAAAGTCCCCTGGTCGAGTATAATAAAGCCCCCTAATCGAGTAAAACAAAGACCCTTAATCTAATATAACAAAGTCCCCTGATCAACTTTAACAAAGCTCCTTGATCGAGTATAACAAAGTCCCCATGTCGAGTATAAAAAGTCCCCTCATCGAGTATAACAAATTCACCATATTGAGTATAACAAAGTCCCCTGATCGAGTATAAAACTCCCCTGATCGAGTATAACAAAGTCCCCTGGTCTAGTATAACAAAGTCCCCTAATCGAGAATAAAAAAGTCCACTGATCGAGTATAAAAAAGTCCCCTGATCGAGTATAACAAATTTACCATATCGAGTATAACAAAGTCCCCTGATCGAGTATAACAAAGCCCCTGATCGAGTATAACAAAGTCCCCTGGTCGAGTATAACAAAGGCCCATGATCGAGTATGACAAAGTCCCCTGAACAAGTATAACAAAGTCCCCTGATCGAGTATAACAAAGTCCCCTGGTCTCGTATAACAAAGGCCCCTGGTCGAGTATAACAAAGCCCCCTCATCGAGTATAACAAAGTCTCCTGATCGAGTATAACAAAGTACCCTATTCGATTATAACAAAGTCTCCTGATCGAGTACAACAAAGTCCATTGGTCGAATATAAGAAAGCTCCCTGATCGAGTATAACAAAGTCCCCTGATCGAGTATAACAAAGTCTCCTGATCGAGTATAACAAAGTCCCCTGATGCAGTATAACAAATTCACCATATCGAGTATAGAAAAGTCCACTGATCGAGTATAACAAAGTCCCCTGATCGAGTATAACAAAGTCCCCTGGTCTAGTATAACAAAGTCCCCTAATCGAGAATAAAAAAGTCCCCTGATCGAGAATAACAAAGTCCCCTGGTCGAGTATAACAAATTCACCATATCGAGTATAGAAAAGTCCACTGATCGAGTATAACAAAGTCCCCTGATCGAGTATAACAAAGTCCCCTGGTCTAGTATAACAAAGTCCCCTAATCGAGAATAAAAAAGTCCCCTGATCGAAAATAACAAAGTCCCCTGGTCGAGTATAACAAAGTCCCCTGGTCGAGTATAACAAAGGCCCCTCATCGAGTATAACAAAGTCCCCTGGTCGAGTATAAAAAGTCCCCTCATCGAGTATAACAAAGCCCCCTGGTGGATTATAACAAATTCCCCTCATCGAGTATAACAAAGCTCACACATCGAGTATAACAAAGGCCTTTGATCAAGTGAAACAAAGTCCCCTGGTGGAGTATAACAAAGTCCCCTCATCGAGTATAACAAAGCTCCCTCATCGAGTATAACAAAGTCCCCTGATCGAGCAATACAAAGACCCCTGGTCGAGTATAACAAAGCCCCATGATCGAGTATAACAAAGTCCCCTGATCGAGAATAACAAAGTCACCTGATTGAGTATAACAAATTCCCTGGTCGAGTATAACAAAGTTCCCTGATCGAGTATAACAAAGTCCCCTGATGGAGTATAACAAAGTCCCCTGGTCGAGTATAATAAAGCCCCCTAATCGAGTAAAACAAAGACCCTTAATCTAATATAACAAAGTCCCTGATCGACTTTAACAAAGCTCCTTGATCGAGTATAACAAAGTCCCCATGTCGAGTATAAAAAGTCCCCTCATCGAGTATAACAAATTCACCATATCGAGTATAACAAAGTCCCCTGATCGAGTATAAAAGTCCCCTGATCGAGTATAACAAAGTCCCCTGGTCTAGTATAACAAAGTCCCCTAATCGAGAATAAAAAAGTCCACTGATCGAGTATAAAAAATTCCCCTGATCGAGTATAACAAATTTACCATATCGAATATAACAAAGTCCCCTGATCGAGTATAACAAAGCCCCTGATCGAGTATAACAAAGTCCCCTGGTCGAGTATAACAAAGGCCCATGATCGAGTATGACAAAGTCCCCTGAACAAGTATAACAAAGTCCCCTGGTCTCGTATAACAAAGTCCCCTAATCGAGAATAACAAAGTCCCCTGATCGAGTATAAAAAAGTCCCCTGATCGAGTTTAACAAGGTCCCCTGGTCGAGTATAACAAAGTTCCCTGGTCAGGTATAAGAAAGCCTCCTCATCGAGTATAGCAAAGTTTCCTGATCGAGTATAACAAAGCCCCCCTTATCGAGTATAACAAAGTCGCCTTATCGAGTATAACAAAGGAGCCTGATCGATTCTAACAAAGGCAACTAATCGAGACTAACAAAGGCCCCTCATCAAGTATAACAAAGTCCTCTGATCGAGTCTAACAAAGGCCCTTCATCGAGTATAACAAAGGCCCATCATCGAGTATAACAAAGCCCCCTGATCGAGTATAACAAAGTCCCCTCATCGAGTATAACAAAGCCCGTTGATCGAGTATAACAAAGTCTCCATGTCGAGTAGAACAGTCCCCTGATCGAGTAAAACAAATTCACCTTATCGAGTATAGCAAAGTCACCTGATCGAGTATAACAAAGTCCCCTGATCGAGTATAACTAAGTCTTCTGGTCAAGTATAACAAAGTCCCCTGGTCGAGTATACCAAAGTGCCCTGATCGAGTATAACAAAGTCCCCTAATCGACTATAACATAGGCCCCTAGTCGAGTATAACAAAGGCCCCTAATCAAGTATAACAAAGGCCCTTGGTCGAGCAAAACAAAGGCCCCTGGTCGAGCATAACAAAGGGCCCTGGTGGAGTATAACAAAGACCCCTCATCGAGTATAACAAAGTCCCCTGGTTGCGTATAACAAAGCCCCATGATCGTGTATAACAAAGTCCCCTGATCGAGAATAACAAAGTCCCCTGATCGAGTATAACAAAGTCCCCTAGTCGAGTATGACAAAATCACCTGATCGAGCATGACAAATGCCCCTGGCGAGTATAATAAAGCCTCCTTATCGAGTGTAACAACGTTCCCTGATCGAGCATAACAAAGCCCCCTGATCGAGTATAACAAAGCCCCCTCATCGAATATGACAAAGACCCCTGATCGAGTATAACAAAGCCCCCTAATCGATTATAACGAAGTCTCCTGAAGGAGTATAACAAAGTCCATTGGTCGAGTATAACAAAGCCCCCTAATCAAGTATAACAAAGTCCCCTGATCGAGTATAACAAAGCCCCCTAATCTAGTATAACAAAGCCCCCTCATCGAATATTACAAAATCCCCTGATCGGGTATAACAAAGTCCCCTAATCGATAATAACAAAGTCTCCTGATCGAGTACAACAAAGTCCATTGGCCGAGTTTAACAGAGCTTTCTGATCGAGTATAACAAAGTCCCCTAATCGAGTATAACAAAGTCACCTGATCGAGTATAACAAAGTCCCCTGATCGCGTATAACAAAGTCCCATAATCGAATATAACAAAAGCCCCTAGTCGAGTATAACAAAGACCCCTGATCAAGTAAAACAAAGGCCCTTGGTCGAGCAAAACAGAGGCCCCTGGTCGAGCATAACAAAGGCCCCTGGTCGAGTATAACAAAGCCCCCTCATCGAGTATAACAAAGTCCCCTGGTTGCGTATAACAAAGCCCCATGATCGTGTATAACAAAGTCCCCTGATCGAGAATAACAAAATCCCCTGATCGAGCATAACAAATGCCCCTGGTCGAGTATAATAAAGCCTCCTAATCCAGTGTAACAACGTTCACTGATCGAGCATAACAAAGCCCCTTCATCGAGTATAACAAAGCCCCCTCATCGAATATTACAAAGTCCCCTGATCGAGTATAACAAAGCCCCCTAATCGATTATAACAAAGTCTCCTTATCGAGTATAACAAAGTCCATTGGTCGAGTATAACAAAGCCGCCTGATCAAGTAGAACAAAGTCCCCTGATCGAGTATAACAAAGCCCCCTAATCAAGTATAACAAAGCCCCCTGATCGAGTATAACAAAGTCCCCTGGTCGAGTATAACAAAGTCCCCTGATCGAGTATAACAAAGGCACCTGATCGAGTATAACAAAGTCCCCTGAAAAAGTATAACAAAGTCCTCTGGTCGAGTATAAAAAGTCCCCTATTCGAGAATAACAAAGTCCCATGGTGGAGTATAACAAAGTTCCCTGATCAAGTAAAACAAAGCTCACTCATCGAGTATACCAAAGGCCTATGATCGAGTAAAACAAATTCCCCTGGTGGAGTATAACAAAGTCCCCTGACCGAGTATAACAAAGTCCCCTAATGGAGTATAACAAAGTCCTCTGGTCGAGAATAATAAAGCCCCCGAATCGAGTAAAACAAAGACCCTTGATCTAATATAACAAAGTCCCCTGATCGTGTGTAACAAAGACCCGGATCGAGTATAACAAAGTCCCCTGGTCATGTATAACAAAGTCCCCTGGGCAGGTATAACAAAGCCTCCTCATCGAGTATAGCAAAGTCCCCTGATCGAGTATAAAAAAGCCCCCTCATCGAGTATAACAAAGGCCCCTGAACAAGTATAACAAAGTCCCCTCATCGAGTCTAACAAAGGCCCCTGATCGAGTATAACAAAGTCCCCTAATCTTGTATTAACAAGGCCCTTCATCGAGTATAACAAAGGCCCTTCATCAAGTATAACAAAGGCCCCTGATGGAGTATAGCAAAGTCCATTCATCGAGTATAACAAAGCCCCTTGATCGAGTATAACAAAGTCCCCATGTCAAGTAGAACAGTCCCCTGATCGAGTTTAACAAATTCACCTTATCGAGTATAACAAAGTCACCAAATCGAGTATAATAAAGTCCCCTGATCGAGTATAACAAAGTCCCCTGGTCGAGTATAACAAAGGCCCCTCATAAAGTATAACAAAGGCCCTTGGTCGAGCAAAACAAAGGCCCCTGGTCGAGCATACCAAAGGCCCCTGGTCGAGTATAACAAAGCCCCCTCATCGAGTATAACAAAGTCCCCTGGTTGCGTACAACAAAGCCCCATGATCGTGTATAACAAACTCCCCTGATCGAGAATAACAAAGTCCCCTGGTCGAGTATAACAAAGTCCCCTGATCGATTATAACAAAGGCCCCTCATAAAGTATAACAAAGGCCCTTGGTCGAGCAAAACAAAGTCCCCTGATCGAATATAACAAAGTCCCCTGGTCTAGTATAACAAAGTCCCCTAATCGAGAATAACAAAGTCAACTGATCGAGTATAACAAAGTCCCCTGGTCGAGTATAACAAAGTCCCCTTGTCGAGTATAACAAAGGCACCTGATCGAGTATAACAAAGTCCCCTGAACAAGTATAACAAAGTCCCATGGTGGAGTATAACAAAGTTCCCTGATCGAGTATAACAAATTCCCCTGGTCAAGTATAACAAAAGCCTCTGATCGAGTATAA
>NW_024738180.1:340043-356321 GCF_018991925.1 Homarus americanus
ACAAAGCCCCCTGATCGAGTATAACAAAGCCCCCTCATCGAATATTACAAAGTCCCCTGATCGAGTATAACAAAGTCCCCTAATCGATAATAACAAAGTCTCCTGATCGAGTACAACAAAGTCCATTGGTCGAATATAACAAAGCTCCCTGATCGAGTATAACAAAGTCCCCTGATCGAGTACAACAAAGTCTCCTGATCGAGTATAGCAAAGTCCCCTGATCGAGTATAACAAAATCACCATATCGATTATAACAAAGTCCCCTGATCGAGTATAACAAAGCCCCCTCATCGAAAATTACAAAGCCCCCTGATTGAGTATAACAAAGCCCCCTAATCGATCATAACACAGTCTCCTGATCGAGTATAACAAAGTCCATTGGTCGAGTATAACAAAGCCCCCTGATCAAGTATAACAAACTCTCCTGATCGAGTATAACAAAGCCCCCGAATCGAGTATAACAAAGCCCCCTTATCGAATATTACAAAGTCCCCTGATCGAGTATAACAAAGTCCCCTAATCGATAATAACAAAGTCTCCTGATCGAGTACAACAAAGTCCATTGGTCGAGTTTAACAGAGCTTTCTGATCGAGTATAACAAAGTCCCCTGATCGAGTATAACAAAGTCCCCTAATCACGTATAACAAAGTCCCCTGGTCGAGTACAACAAAGTCCCCTAATCGAGTATAACAAAGTCCCCTGATCCAGTATAACAAAGTCCCCTGGTCGAGTATAACAAAGTCCCCTAGTCGAGTATTACAAAGTCCCCTGATCGAGTATAACAAAGGCCCTTCATCGAGTATAACAAAGGCCCATGATAGAGTATAACAAAGTCCCCTGATCGAGTATAACAAAGTCCTCTGATCGAGTATAACAAAGTCCCCTGATAGAGTATAACAAAGCCCCCTAATCGATTATAACAAACTCTCCTGATGGAGTATAACAAAGTCCATTAGTCGAGTATAACAAAGCCCCCTGATCAAGTATAACAAAGTCCTCTGATCGAGTATAACAAAACCCCCTAATCGAGTATAACAAAGACCCGTCATCGAATACTACAAAGTCCCCTGATCGAGTATAACAAAGTCCCCAAATCGATAATAACAAAGTCTCCTGATCGAGTACAACAAAGTCCATTGGTCGAGTTTAACAGAGCTTTCTGATCGAGTATAACAAAGTCCCCTGATCGAGTATAACAAACTCCCCTGATCGAGTATAACAAAGTCCCCTGATCGCGTATAACAAAATCCCCTAATCGACTATAACATAGGCCCCTAGTCGAGTATAACCAAGGCCTCTCATCAAGTATAACAAAGGCCCTTGGTCGAGCAAAACAAAGGCCCCTGGTCGAGCATAACATAAGCCTCTGGTCGAGTATAACAAAGCCCCCGCATCGATAATAACAAAGTCCCCTGGTTGCGTATAACAAAGCACCATGATCGTGTATAACAAAGTCCCCTGATCGAGAATAACAAAGTCCCCTGATCGAGTATAATAAAGTCCCCTGGTCGAGTATAACAAAGTCACCTGATCGAGCATAACAAATGCCCCTGGTCGAGTATAATAAAGCCTCCTCATCGAGAATAACAAAGTCCCCTGATCGAGAATAACAAAGTCCCCTGATCGAGTATAACAAAGTCCCCTGGTCGAGTACAACAAAGTCCCCTGATCGAGAATAACAAAGTCCCCTGGTCGAGTATATCAAAGTCCCTTGGTCGAGTATAACAAAGTCTCCTGAACAAGTATAACAAAGTCCCCTGGTCGAGTATAAAAAGTCCCCTGATAGAGTATAAAAAAGCTCACTCATCGAATATAACAAAGCCCTTTGATCGAGTAAAACAAAGTCCCCTGGTGGAGTATAACAAAGTCCCCTGATCGAGTATAACAATGCTCCCTCATCGAGTATAACAAAGTTCTCTAATCGAGCAAAACAAAGACCCCTGGTCGAGTATATCAATCCCCCATGATCGAGTATAGCAAAGTCCCCTTATCGAGAATATCAAAGTCCTCTGATCGAGTATAACAAACTCCCCTGGTCGAGTATAACAAAGTTCTCTGATCGAGTATAAGAAACTCTCCTGATGGAGTATAAAAAAGTCCCCTGGTCGAGTATAATGAAGCCCCTTGATCGAGTTTAACAAAGTCCCCATGTCGAGTATAAAAAAGTCCCCTGATCGAGTATAACAAATTCACCATATCGATTATAACAAAGTCCCCTAATCGGGTATAACAAAGTCCCCTAATCGAGTATAACAAAGTCCCCGGGTCTAGTATAACAAAGTCCCCTAATCGAGAATAACATATCCCTTGATCGAGTATAACAAAGTCCCCTGGTCGAGTATAACAAAGTCCCCTGTTCGAGTATAACAAAGTCCTTTGGTCTAGTATAACAAAGTCCTTTGGTCGAGTATAACAAAAGCCCCTGATCGAGTATAACAAAGGCATTTGATCGAGTAAAACAAAAGCCCCTGATGGAGTATAACAAACTCCCCTCATCGAGTATAACAAAGCCCCTTGATCGAGTATAACAAAGTCGCCATGTCGAGTAGAAGAGTCCCCTGAACGAGTATAACAAATTCACCTTATCGAGTATAACAAAGTCCCCTGATCGAGTATAACAAAGTCCCCTGTTCGAGTATAACAAAGTCCTTTGGTCTAGTATAACAAAGTCCTTTGGTCGAGTATAACAAAAGCCCCTCATCGAGTATAACAAAGTCCCCTGAACGAGTATAACAAAGTCCCCTGATCGGGAATAACAAAGTCCCCTGGTGGAGTATAACAAAGTCCCCTGATCGAGTATAACAAAGCTCCCTCATCCACTATAACAACGTCCCCTGATCGAGAAATACAAAGACCCCTGGTCGAGTACAACAAAGCCCCATGATCGAGAATAACAAAGTCCCCTAATCGAGAATAACAAAGTCCCCTAATCGAGTATAACAAATTCCCCTGGTCAAGTATAACAAAGTTCCCTAATCGACTATAACAAAGTCCACTGATGGAGTATAACAAAGTCCCCTGATCGAGTTTAATAAAGCCCCTTGATCGAGTACAACAATGTCCCCATGTCGAGTATAAAAAAGTCCCCTGATCGAGTATAACAAATTCACCCTATCGAGTATAACAAAGTCCCCTGATTGAGTATAACAAAGTCCCCTGATCGAGTATAACAAAGTCCCCTGGTCTAGTATAACAAAGTCCCCTAATCGAGAATAACAAAGTCCCCTGATCGAGTATAACAAAGTCCCCTGATCGAGTATAACAAAGTCCCCTGGACGAGTATAACAAAGTCCCCTGGTCGAGTATAACAAAGGCCCCTGAACGAGAATAACAAAGTCCCCTAATCGAGTATAACAAATTCCCCTGGTCGAGTATAACAAAGTTCCCTGATCGAGTATAACAAAGTCCCCTGATCGAGTATAACAAAGTCCCCTGGTCTAGTATAACAAAGTCCCTTAATCAAGAATAACAAAGTCCCCTGATCGAGTATAACAAAGTCCCCTGGTGGAGTATAACAAAGTCCCCCGGTCGAGTATAACAAAGCACCTGATCGAGTATAACACAGTCCCCTGAACAAGTATAACAAAGTCCCCTGGTCTAGTATAAAAAGTCCCCTGATCGAGAATAACAAAGTCCCCTGTTGGAGTATAACGAAGGCCCTTCATCGAGTATAACAAAGGCCCCTCATCGAATATAACAAAGTCCCCTGATCGAGTATAACAAAAGCCTTTGATCGAGTGAAACAAAGGCCCCTGAAGGAGTATAAACAAGCCCCCTTATCGAGTATAACAAAGCCCCTTGATCGAGTATAACAAAGTCCCCATGTCGAGTAGAACTGTCCCCTGATCGAGTATAACAAATTCACCTTATCGAGTATAACAAAGTCCCCTGGTCGAGTATAACAAAGTCCCCTGGTCGAGTATAACAAAGTCCCCTGAACAAATATAACAAAGTCCCCTGGTCGAGTATAAAAAGTCCCCTGATCGAGAATAACAATGTCCCCTGGTGGAGTATAACAAAGTCCACTGATAGAGTATAACAAAGCTCACTCTTCGAGTATAACAAAGCCCTTTGATCGAGTAAAACAAAGTCCCCTGATGGAGTATAACAAAGTCCCCTGATCGAATATTACAATGCTCCCTCATAAAGTATAACAAAGTCCTCTGATCGAGCAATACAAAGACCCCTGGTCGAGTATATCAATCCCCCATGATCGAGTATAGCAAAGTCCCCTTATCGAGAATATCAAAGTCCTCTGATCGAGTATAACAAACTCCCCTGGTCGAGTATAAGAAAGTTCCCTGATCGAGTATAAGAAAGTCTCCTGATGGAGTATAAAAAAGTCCCTGGTCGAGTATAATGAAGCCCCTTCATCGAGTATAACAAAGTCCCCATGTCGAGTATAAAAAAGTCCCCTGATCGAGTATAAAAAATTCACCATATCGATTATAACAAAGTCCCCTGATCAAGTATAACAAAGTCCCCTAATCGAGTACAACAAAGTCCCCGGGTCTAGTATAACAAAGTCCCCTAATCGAGAATAACATATCCCCTGATCGAGTATAACAAAGTCGCCATGTCGAGTAGAAGAGTCCCCTGAACGAGTATAACAAATTCACCTTATCGAGTATAACAAAGTCCCCTGATCGAGTATAACAAAGTCCCCTGTTCGAGTATAACAAAGTCCTTTGGTCTAGTATAAAAAAGTCCCCTGGTCGAGTATAACAAAGTCCCCTGAACGAGTATAACAAAGTCTTCTGGTCGAGCATAAAAAGTCCCCTGATCGGGAATAACAAAGTCCCCTGGTGGAGTATAACAAAGTCCCCTGATCGAGTATAACAAAGCTCCCTCATCCACTATAACAAAGTCACCTGATCGAGAAATACAAAGACATCTGGTCGAGTACAACAAAGCCCCATGATCGAGAATAACAAAGTCCCCTAATCGAGAATAACAAAGTCCCCTAATCGAGTATAACAAATTCCCCTGGTCAAGTATAACAAAGTTCCCTAATCGACTATAACAAAGTCCCCTGATCGAGTATAACAAAGCTCCTTGATCGAGTACAACAATGTCCCCATGTCGAGTATAAAAAAGTCCCCTGATCGAGTATAACAAATTCACCCTATCGAGTATAACAAAGTCCCCTGATTGAGTATAACAAAGTCCCTGATCGAGTATAACAAAGTCCCCTGGTCTAGTATAACAAAGTCCCTTAATCGAGAATAACAAAGTCCCCTGACCGAGTATAAGAAAGTACCCTGATCGAGAATAACAAAGTCCCCTGGTCGAGTATAACAAAGTCCCCTGGTCGAGTATAACAAAGGCCCCTGATCGAGAATAACAAAGTCCCCTAATCGGGTAGTATAACAAAGTCCCCTGGTGGAGTATAACAAAGTCCCCCGGTCGAGTATAACAAAGCACCTGATCGAGTATAACACAGTCCCCTGAACAAGTATAACAAAGTCCCCTGGTCTAGTATAAAAAGTCCCCTCATCGAGAATAACAAAGTCCCCTGGTGGAGTATAACAAAGTCCCCTGATCGAGTATAACAAAGGCCCCTGATAGAGTCTAACAATGTCCCCTGAACAAGTATAACAAAGTCCCCTGGTCGAGTATAAAAAGTCCCCATGATCGAGTAAAACAAAGTCCCCTGATCGAGAATAACAAAGTCCCCTGATCGAGTATAACAAATTCCCCTGGTCGAGTATAACAAAATTCCCTGATTGAGTATATCAAAGGCCCCTGGGCGAGTATAACAAAGGCCTCTGATCGAGTATAACAAATTCTCCTGATCTATTATAACAAGGTCCCCTGATTGAGTATAACAAAGTCCCCTGGTCGAGTATAACAAAGTCATCTTATCGTCTATAACAAAGACCCTGATCGAGTATAACAAAGTCCCTTAGTCAGGTATAACAAAGCCTCCTCATCGAGTATAGCAAAGTCCCCTGATCGAGTATAATAAAGCCCCCTTATCGAGTATAACATAGGAGCCTGATCGTGTCTAACAAAGGCACCTAATCGAGACTAACAAAGGCCCCTCATCAAGTATAACAAAGTCCCCTAATCGAGTCTAAGAAAGGCCCCTAATCGAGTATAACAAAGTCCCCTAATCTTGTATTACAAAGGCCCTTCATCGAGTATAACAAAGGCCCTTCATCGAGTAAAACAAAGCCCCTTGATCGAGTATAACAAAGTCCCCATGTCGAGTAGAACTGTCCCCTGATCGAGTATAACAAATTCACCTTATCGAGTATAACAAAGTCACCTGATCGAGTATAACAAAGTCCCCTGGTCGAGTATAACAAAGGCCCCTCATCAAGTATAACAAAGGCCCTTGATCGTGCAAAACAAAGGCCCCTGGTCGAGCATAACAAAGGCCCCTGGTCGAGTATAACAAAGCCCCCATGTCGAGCAGAACAGTCCCCTGATCGAGTATAACAAATTCACCTTATCGAGTATAACAAAGTCACCTGATCGAGTATAACAAAGTCCCCTGATCGAGTATAACAAAGTCCTCTTGTCGAGTATAACAAAGTCTCCTGATCAAGTATAACAAAGTCCCGTGGTCGAGTATAATAAAGCCCCCTAATCGAGTAAAACAAAGAACCCTTTATCTAATATAACAAAGTCCCCTGATCGAGTATAACAAAGCCCCTTGATCGAGTACAACAAAGTCCCCATGTCGAGTATAAAAAAATCCCCTGATCGAGTATAACAAATTCATCATATCGAGTATAACAAAGTCACCTGATCGAGTATAACAAAGTCTCCTGATCGAGTATAACAATGTGCCCTGGTCTATTATAACAAAGTCCCTAATCGAGAATAACAAAGTCCCCTGATCGAGAATAACAGTCCACTGGTGGAGTATAACAAAGACACCTGGTCGAGTATAACAAAGGCCCCTCATCGAGTATAACAAAATCCCCTGAACAAGTATAACAAAGTCCCCTGGTCGAGTATAAAAAGTCCCTTGATCGAGAATAACAAAGCCCCCTGGTGGAGTATAACAAAGTCCCCTGATCGAGTATAACAAAGCCCCCTAATCGAATATAACAAAGCCCCCTCATCGAATATTACAAAGTCCCCTGATCGAATATAACAAATTCCCCTAATCGATTATAGCAAAGTCTTCTGATCGAGTACAACAAAGTCCATTCGTCGAGTATAACAAAGCTGTCTGACCGAGTATACCAAAGTCCCTTGATCGAATATAACAAAGTCTCCTCATCGAGTATAACAAAGTCCCCTGATCGAGCATAACAAAGTCCCCTGATCGAGTATAACAAATTCCTCTGGTCGAGTATAACAAAGCCCCCTGGTCGAGTATTACAAAATCCCCTCATCGAGTATAACAAAGGCCCCTGATAGAGTATAGCAAAGTCCCCTGATCGAGTGTAACAAAGCCCCGTGATCGAGTATAACAAAGTCCCCTGGTCTAGTATAACAAAGGCCCCTAATCGAGAACAACAAAGTCCCCTCATCGAGTACAACAAAGTCCCCTGTTCGAGTATAACAATGTCCCTTGGTCTAGTATAACAAAGTCCCCTAATCGAGAATAACAAAGTCCCCTGATCGAGAATAACAAAGTCCGCTGGTGGAGTATAACAAAGACCCCTGGTCGAGTATAACAAAGGCCCCTCATCGAGTATAACAAAAACCCCTGAACAAGTATAACAAAGTCCCCTGGTCGAGTATAAAAAGTCCCCTGATCGATAATAACAAAGCCCCCTGGTGCAGTATAACAAAGTCCCCGGATCGAGTATAACAAAGCTCCCTCATCGAGTATAACAAACTTCCCTGATCGAGTATAACAAAGTCCCCTGATGGAGTATAACAAAGTCCCCTGGTCGAGTATAATAAAGACCCCTAATCGAGTAAAACAAAGACCTTGGATCTAATATAACAAAGTCCAATGATCGAGTATAACAAAGTCACCTGATTGAGTATATTAAAGGCCCCTGGTCAAGTATAACAAAGTTCCCTGATCGAGTATAACAAAGTCCCCTGATGGAGTATAACAAAGTCCCCTGGTCGAGTATAATAAAGACCCCTAATCGAGTAAAACAAAGACCTTGGATCTAATATAACAAAGTCCAATGATCGAGTATAACAAAGTCACCTGATTGAGTATATTAAAGGCCCCTGGTCAAGTATAACAAAGTTCCCGCATCGAGTATAACTAAGTCCCCTGATGGAGTATAACAAAGTCCCCTGATCGAGAATAACAAAGTCCCCTGATCGAGTAAAACAAAGTCCCCTGATCGATTATAACAAAGACCCCTGGTCGAGTATAACAAAGCCCCTTGATTGAGTACAACAAAGTCCCCATGTCGAGTATAAAAAAGTCCCCTGATCGAGTATAACAAATTCACCCTATCGAGTATAACAAAGTCCTCTGATTAAGTATAACAAAGTCCGTTAATCGACTATAACAAAGTCCCCTGGTCTAGTACAACAAAGACCCCTGATCGAGTATAAGAAAGTCCCCTGGTCGAGTATAAAAAGTCCCCTGATCGAGAATAACAAAGCCCCTGGTGGAGTATAACAAAGTCCCCTAATCGAGTTTAACAAAGTTACCTTATCGAGTATAACAAAGCCCCCTAATCGAATATAACAAAGCCCCCTCATCGAATATTACAAAGTCCCCTGATCGAATATATCAAATTCCCCTAATCGATTATAGCAAAGTCTTCTGATCGAGTATAACAAAGTCCATTGGTCGAGTATAACAAAGCTGTCTGACCGAGTATACCAATGTCTCCTGATCGAATATAACAAAGTCTCCTCATCGAGTATAACAAAGTCCCCTGATCGAGTATAACAAAGTCCCCTGATCGAGTATAACAAAGTCCCCTGGTCGAGTATAACAAAGCCCCCTGGTCGAGTATTACAAAATCCCCTCATCGAGTATAACAAAGGCCCCTGATAGAGTATAGCAAAGTCCCCTGGTCTAGTATAACAAAGTCCCCTAATCGAGAATAACAAAGTCCCCTCATCGAGTACAACAAAGTCCCCTGTTCGAGTATAACAATGTCCCTTGGTCGAGTATAACAAAGGCCCCTGATCGAGTATAACAAAGTCCCCTGGACAAGTATAACAAAGTCCCCTGGTCGAGTATAAAAAGTCCCCTGATCGAGAATAACAAAGTCCCCTAATCGAGTATAACAAAGTTCACTCATCGAGTATATCAAAGGCCTTTGATTGAGTAAAACAAAGCCCCTGGTGGAGTATAACAAAGTCACCTGATCGAGTATAACAAAGATCCCTCATCAAGTATAACAAAGTCCTCTGATCGAGCAATACAAAGACCCCTGGTCGAGTATATCAAACCCCCATGATCGAGTATAACAAAGTCCCCTGATCGAGAATAACAAAGTCCTCTGATCGAGTATAACAAAGGCCTTTGATCGAGTAAAACAAAGACCCCTCATGGAGTATAATAAAGCCCCTTGATCGAGTATAACAAAGTCCCCATGTCGAGTAGAACAGTCCCCTAATCGGGTAAAACAAAGTCCCCTGATCGAGTATAACAAAGTCCTCTTGTCGAGTATAACAAAGTCCCCTGGTCGCGTATAACAAAGGCCCCTCATCAAGTATAACAAAGGCCCTTGATCGTGCAAAACAAAGGCCCCTAGTCGAGCATAACAAAGGCCCCTGGTCGAGTATAACAAAGCCCCCTCATCAAGTATAACAAAGTCCCCTGGTCGAGTATAACAAAGCCCGATGATCGTGTATAACAAAGTCCCCTGATCGAGAATAACAACGTTCCCTGATCGAGTATAACAAAGCCCCCCTGATCGAGTATAACAAAGTCCCCTCATCGAATATTACAAAGTCCCCTGATCGAGTATAACAAAGCCCACTAATCGATTATAACAAAGTTTCCTAATCGAGTATAACAAAGTCCATTGGTCGAGTATAACAAAGCTCCCTAATCGAGTATAACAAAGTTCCGTGATCGAGTATAACAAAGCCCCCTAATCGAATATAACAAAGCCCCCTCATCGAATATTACAAAGTCCCCTGATCGAATATAACAAAGTCCCCTAATCGATTATAACAAAGTCTTCTGATCGAGTATAACAAAGTCCCCTGATGGAGTATAACAAAGTCCCCTACTCGAGTATAACAAAGCCCCCTGGTCGAGTATTACAAATTCCCCTCATCGAGTATAACAAAGGCCCCTGATAGAGTAGAGCAAAGTCCCCTGATCGAGTATAACAAAGCCCCGTGATCGAGTATAACAAAGTCCCCTGGTCTAGTATAACAAAGTCCCCTAATCGAGAATAACAAAGTCCCCTCATCGAGTATAACAAAATCCCCTGTTCGAGTATAACAATGTCCCCTGGTCTAGTATAACAAAGTCACCTAATCGTGAATAACAAAGTCCCCTGATCGAGTATAACAGAGTCCCCTGATCGAGTATAACAAAGTCCCCTGGTCGAGTATAACAAAGTCCCCTGGTCGAGTATAACAAAGGCCCCTCATCGAGAATAGCAAAGTCCCCTAATCGAGTATAACAAATTCCCCTGGTCGAGTATAACAAAGTTCCCTGATCGAGTATAACAAAGTCCCCTGATCGAGTATAACAAAGTCCCCTGGTCTAGTATAGCAAAGTCCCCTACTCAAGAATAACAAAGTCCCCTGATCGATTATAACAAATTCCCCAGAACAAGTATAACAAAGTCCCCTGGTCGAGTATAAAAAGTCCCCTGATCGAGAATAACAAAGTCCCCTGGTGGAGTATAACACAGTCCCCTGATCGAGTATAACAAAGCTCACTCATCGAGTATAACAAAGGCCTTTGTTCGAGTAAAACAAAGTCCCCTGGTGGAGTATAACAAAGTCCCCTGATCGAGTTTAACAAAGATCCCTTATCAAGTATAACAAAGTCCTCTGATCGAGCAATACAAAGACCCCTGGTCGAGTATATCAAACCCCCATGATCGAGTATAACAAAGTCCCCTAATCGAGAATAACAAAGTCCTCTGATCGAGTATAACAAATTTCCCTGGTCGAGTATAACAAAGTTCCCTGATCGAGTATAACAAAGTCTCCTGATGGAGTATAACAAAGTCCCGTGGTCGAGTATAATAAAGCCCCCTAATCGAGTAAAACAAAGAACCCTTTATCTAATATAACAAAGTCCCCTAATCGAGTATAACAAAGCCCCTTGATCGAGTACAACAAAGTCCCCATGTCGAGTATAAAAAAATCCCCTGATCGAGTATAACAAATTTATCATATCGAGTATAACAAAGTCCCCTCATCGAGTATAACAAAGTCTCCTGATCGAGTATAACAATGTCCCTTAATCTAGTATAACAAAGTCCCCTAATCGAGAATAAATAAGTCCCCTGATCGAGAATAACAGTCCCCTGGTGGAGTATAACAAAGACCCCTGGTCGAGTATAACAAAGGCCCCTCATCGAGTATAACAAAATCCCCTGAACAAGTATAACAAAGTCCCCTGGTCGATTATAAAAAGTCCCCTTATCGAGAATAACAAAGCCCCCTGGTGGAGTATAACAAAGTCCCCTGATCGAGTATAACAAAGTTACCTTATCGAGTATAACAAAGCCCCCTAATCGAATATAACAAAGCCCCCTCATCGAATATTACAAAGTCCCCTGATCGAATATAACAAATTCCCCTAATCGATTATAGCAAAGTCTTCTGATCGAGTACAACAAAGTCCATTGGTCGAGTATAACAAAGCTCCCTGACCGAGTATAACAAATCCCCTGATCGAGTATAACAAAGTCTCCTGATCGACTATAACAAAGTCCCCTGATCGAGTATAACAAAGTCCCCTGATCGAGTATAACAAAGTCCCCAGGTCGAGGATAACAAAGCCCCCTGGTCGAGTAATGCAAAGTCCCCTCATCGAGTATAACAAAGGCCCCTGATAGAGTATAGCAAAGTCCCCTGATCGAGTATAACAAAGCCCCGTGATAGAGTATAACAAAGTCCCCTGGTCTAGTATAACAAACTCCCCTAATCGAGAATAACAAAGTCCCCTGATTGAGAATAACAAAGTACCCTGGTGGAGTATAACAAAGACCCCTGGTCGAGTATAACAAAGGCCCCTCATCGAGTACAACAAAATCTCCTGAACAAGTATAACAAAGTCCCCTGGTCGAGTATAAAAAGTCCCCTGATCGAGAATAACAAAGCCCCCTGGTGGAGTATACCAAAGTCCCCTGATCGAGTATAACAAAGCTCAATCAACGAGTATAACAAAGGCCTTTGATCGAGTAAAACAAAGTCCCCTGGTGGAGTATAACAAAGTCCCCTGATCGAGTATAACAAAGCTCCCTCATCGAGTATAACAATGTCCCCTGATCGAGCAATACAAAGACCCCTGGTTGAGTATAACAAATCCCCATGATCGAGTATAACAAAGTCCCCTGATCGAGAATAACAAAGTCCCCTGATTGAGTATAACAAATTCCCCTGGTCGAGTATAACAAAGTTCCCTGATCGAGTATAACAAAGTCCCCCGATGGAGTATAACAAAGTCCCCAGATCTAGTATAATAAAGCCCCCTAATCGAGTAAAACAAAGACCCTTAATCTAATATAACAAAGTTCCCTGATCGAGTATAACAAAGTCCCCTGGTCTAGTATAACAAACTCCCCTAATCGAGAATAACAAAGTCCCCTAATCGAGTATAAAAAAGTCCCCTGATTGAGTATAACAAAGTCCCCTGGTCGAGTATAACAAAGTCCCCTGGTCGAGTATAACAAAGGCCCATGATCGAGTATAACAAAGTCCCCTGAACAAGTATAACAAAGTCCCCTGGTCGAGTATAAAAAGTCCCCTGATCGAGAATAACAAAGCTCCCTTATCGAGTATAACAAAGTCCCCTCATCGAAGAATGCAAAGACCCCTGGTCGAATATAACAAAGCCCCATGATCGAGTATAACAAAGTCCCCTGATCGAGAATAACAAAGTCCCCAGATCGAGTATAACAAATTCCCCTGTTCGAGTATAACAAACTTCCCTGATCGAGTATAACAAAGTCCCCTGATGGAGTATAACAAAGTCCCATGGTCGAGTATAATAAAGCCCCCTAATCGAGTAAAACAAAGACCTTGGATCTAATATAACAAAGTCCCCTGATCGAGTATAACAAAGTCACCTGATTGAGTATATTAAAGGCCCCTGGTCAAGTATAACAAAGTTCCCTGATCGAGTATAACAAAGTCCCCTGATGGAGTATAACAAAGTCCCCTGATCGAGTATAATAAAGCCCCCTAATCGAGTAAAACAAATACCCTTGATCTAATATAACAAAGTCCCCTGATCGAGTATAACAAAACCCCTTGATCGAGTACCACAAAGTCCCCATGTCGAGTATAAAAAGTTCCCTGATCGAGAATAACAAAGTCCCCTGGTGGAGTATAAGAAAGTCCCCTGATCGAGTATAACAAAGCTCCCTTATCGAGTATAACAAAGTCCCCTGATCGAGGAATACAAAGACCCCTGGTCGAGTATAACAAAGCCCCATGATCGAGTATAACAAAGTCCCCTGTTCGAGAATAACAAAGTCCCCAGATCGAGTATAACAAATTCCCCTGGGCGAGTATAACAAACTTCCCTCATCTAGTATAACAAAGTCCCCTGATGGAGTATAGCAAAGTCCACTGGTCGACTATAATAAAGCCCCTAATCGAGTAAAACAAAGACCTTGGATCTAATTTAACAAAGTCCCCTGATCGAGTATAACAAAGTCACCTGATTGAGTATAACAAAGTCCCCTGGTCAAGTATAACAAAGTTCCCTGATCGAGTATAACAAAGTCCCCTGATCGAATATAACAAAGCCCCTTGATCGAGTATAACAAAGTTCCCATGTCGAGTATAAAAAAGTCCCCTGATCGAGTTAACAAAGTCCCCTGATCGAGTATAACAAAGTCCCCTGGTCGAGTATAACAAAGCCCCCTGGTCGAGTATTACAGAGTCCCCTCATCGAGTATAACAAAGGCCCATGATAGAGTATAGCAAAGTCCCCTGATCGAGTATAACAAAGCCCCGTGATCGAGTATATCAAAGTCCCCTGGTCTAGTATAACAAAGTCCCCTAATCGAGAATAACAAAGTCCCATCATCGAGTATAACAAAGTCCCCTGTTCGAGTATAACAATGTCCCCTGGTCTAGTATAACAAAGTCCCCTAATCGAGAATAACAAAGTCCCCTGATTGAGAATAACAAAGTCCCCTGATGGAGTATAACAAAGACCCCTGGTCGAGTATAGCAAAGGCCCCTCATCGAGTATAACAAAATCCCCTGAACAATTATAACAAAGTCCCCTGGTCGAGTATAAAAAGTCCCCTGATCGAGAATAACAAAGCCCCCTGGTGGAGTATAACAAAGTCCCCTGAGCGAGTATAACAAAGGCCTTTGATCGAGTAAAACAAAGTCCCCTGGTGGAGTATAACAACGCCCTCTGATCGAGTATAACAAAGCTCCCTCATCGAGTATAACAAAGTCCCCTGATCGAGCAATACAAAGACCCCTGGTCGAGTATAACAAATCCACATGATCGAGTATAACAAAGTCCCCTGATCGAGAATAACAAAGTCCCCTGATTGAGTATAACAAATTCCCCTGGTCGAGTATAACAAAGTTCCCTGATCGAGTATAACAAAGTCTACCGATGGAGTATAACAAAGTCCCCTGGTCGAGTATAATAAAGCCCCCTAATCGAGTAAAACAAAGACCCTTAATCTAATATAACAAAGTCCCCTGATCGAGTATAACAAAGCCACTTGATCGAGTATAACAAAGTCCCCAACTCGAGTATAAAAAAGTCCCCTGATCGAGATTATAACAAATTCACCATATCGAGGATAACAAAGTCCCCTGATCGAGTATAACAAAGTCCCCTGATCGAGTATAACAAAGTCCCCTGGTCTAGTATAACAAAGTCCCCTAATCGAGAATAACAAAGTCCCCTGGTCGAGTATAACAAAGTCCCCTGGTCGAGTATAACAAAGGTCCATTATCGAGTATAACAAAGTCCCCTGAACAAGTATAACAAAGTCCCCTGGTCGAGTATAAATAGTCCCTTGATCGAGAATAACAAAGTCCCCTGGTGGAGTATAACAAAGTCCCCTGATCGAGTATAACAAAGCTCCCTTATCGAGTATAACAAAGTCCCCTGATCGAGGAATACAAAGACCCCTGGTGGAGTATAACAAAGCCCCATGATCGAGTATAACAAAGTCCCCTGATCGAGAATAACAAAGTCCCCAGATCGAGTATAACAAATTCCCCTGGTCGAGTATAACAAACTTCGCTGATCGAGTATAACAAAGTCCCTGATGGGTATAACAAAGTCCCTGGTCGGGTATAATAAAGCCCTAATCCAGGTAAAACAAAGAATGGATCTGGCCTATAACAAGTCCCTGATCCAGGCATAACAAAGCCCTTGATCCCAGGTACAACAAAGTCCCCATGTCGAGTATAAAAAAGTCCCCTGATCGAGTATAACAAATTCACCCTATCGAGTATAACAAAGTCCCCTGATCGAGTATAACAAAGTCCCTTGATCGAGTATAATAAAGTCCCCTGGTCTAGTATAACAAAGTCCCCTAATCGAGAGTAACAAAGTCCCCTGATCAAGTATAACAAAGTCCCCTGATCGAGAATAACAAAGTCCCCTGATCGAGTATAACAAATTCCCCTGGTTGAGTATAACAAAGTTCCCTGATCGAGTATAACAAAGTCCTCTGATCGAGTATAACAAAGTCCCCTGGTTTAGTATAACAAAGTCCCCTAATCAAGAATAACAAATTCCCCTGATCGAGTATAACAAAATCCCCTGGTCGAGTATAACAAAGTCCCCTGGTCGAGTATAACAAAGTCCCCTGAACAAGTATAACAAAGTCCCCTGGTGGAGTATAACAAAGTCCCCTGATCGAGTATAACAAAGCTCACTCATCGAGTATAACAAAGGCCTTTGATCGAGTAAAACAAAGTCCCCTGGTGGAGTATAACAAAGTCCCCTGATCGAGTATAACAAAGCTCCCTCATCAAGTATAACAAAGTCCTCTGATCGAGCAATACAAAGACCCCTGGTCGAGTATATCAAACCCCCATGATCGAGTATAACAAAGTATAGCGAAGGCTTCAATCGCAAACAAAACACTCGGGAATATATACAGATTCAGAACCGCATCAATCAAAACCAAAACACACGTATTCAAAGCCCTCATACGCCCACTATTGACTTATGCACCTAACACACTCCAGCTAGCAAC
>NW_024738181.1:0-17191 GCF_018991925.1 Homarus americanus
GGTCGCTTTGATGACACACAAGATCTGTGTAACACCCCATTAATAGAAACAAACTTATAAACCGACCCATCTCTCACCTGATCCTCCTCCCCGGAAGTCACCATCTCCCTTACACGCTTCAGAGTGGAACACGAGTCTTGAAGCTTGGCGAACTCCTTGGGCGTCACAGTCAGTGGCACCAAATTCGGAAGAATCAGGGGATGCGGTCGTTTCACCTTCACCGTCCGTGTCTTTACAGCTTGGACCTTGGCTGCAGGCGTGGCGGCGTGTGAGGGTGGCGAGGCGACGTCGGCAGGTGGCGAGTCGTCGTCGTCGTCAGCAGGTGGCGTGGGGACTGGTGCTGGTGGCGAGGAGAGTTTTAAGGGTTCCGGGTCGTTAGGGTCACGAACACCGGGAACATTACCAATGAGGACACTAGCAAATTTAATGGGAGCTCTTATCACATTAGACCAACCAGTGAAATAGGGGCAATGCAGGTAGTACCTAACAACAAGGAACTGGTCAACACGACCTAAATAATCGGCGCCACTAACCTTCGAGCAGCGGGAGATGTCAGCGTCAGGCAGGGCTTCCTCAGAGACAATAATGTACGAGCAACCAGTGTCCCTGATGAAAGTAGATGCCCTAGACCCATTTATTGTTCCACTGACAAAATAACGGGGGCAGCTTCTGTCTTCCAAGCAGAAGCCGACCTTGTTGCCGGGCTGACGAGTGTCAGCAGTCTTGAAAGCGAGGGGATTCCTGGGACAGCGAGAACGAATGTGCCCTTCTCTGCAGCTGTGACACCGCACGGCTGGCGAACTACTCCTGTGTACTCCTGGGGATGGTTCCTCGGAGGATGGAGGCTTCGCGTTCTTCACTACAGGAGGGGAAGACTAAGGGTAGGCGTTACGAGCAGACACCCAGTTGTCGGCAAGACAAACAGCTTCTCCAAGCGTCGCTGGCTGGTGTTCTTTGATGAAAATTCTCAAGTCTGGAGGTAGTGAAGACATAAACTGGTCAAATATCATGAAGTTAGAGAGAGACTGTAAGGTTTCTTCAACCTCTGATGCCTCTAGCCATTGTTGAAACAAACGACCCAGGTGAATCGAAAACTGCTGGTACGTTTCTCCCGCTCTAATCTTCGTTCTGCGGAAATCAACACGATAACCGTCAGAAGTCTTGTTAAATCCCCGCAAGAGAGCTTGCTTCAACAAAAAGTAATCTCTGGTGATGTCGGCAGACAGGGACGTGTAAATTTCTACCGGCTTACCACTCAGTAGGCTACCCAACCTTACAGCATAGTTATCTGGTTCTACACCAAGCAGCTCAGCTACCTGTTCAAACCTAACAAGATAGGAGGCGATGTCTTCTCCTTCATGGTACACAGGTAAGCTGGGTTTTACCACATTGTCTTGTATATGGCCAGAGGATTCTGGTCTACTTGAAGCATTAATCCTAGCTAGTTCTAGGTCCTTTTCTATCTGCAACTTAGCTAATTCGAACTCTTTCACTATTTCTGCTGCTTTCCTCCATCTCCCTCTCTTTCTGACGTTCCTCCATCTCTCTCTTTCTGAAGTGCCTCCATCTCTTTCTGACGTGCCTCCATCTCTCTCTCTTTCTGAAGTGCCTCTCTCTCTTTCTGACATGCCTCTCTCTCTCTCTCTCTCTCTCTCTGACGTTCCTCTCTCTCGGCATTCTGTTGGGTGACCACATACTGACCAATCTCAGTACCTGTCAGACCCAGGGCCACCGCTTGACCTTTCGACACCTCAAAACTAGACATAATGATCCGAAAGGCCAAGAACAAAGAGAAAAATAAACAACTTAGCCCTCAAATAGCCAAAGGTAACTCACCTAGTGGCTCAATCAGACCAATAAATGATTTGATCCGACTGGAGGGAACCTCATTCCGCACCCAGCCTAGCTGAATCACTCTCAGCGTAAAGAAACTGCACCAGGAGAAACAACAACAAAAATGCTATTACAGCATCCACAGTGCACCCCAACCAACACTACATCCTTGACCACCGAGGGGTCAAGACGTACCTGGCGCTCCTCTCGGAGCAGCCAGGTCAACTGTTAAGTTGGCCCATACCAACCCCTTCCCCTGAACCCTCCTCCCCACCGGAATATCAACAAGTTCTCACCAGAAGTTACAATTTCATTTAGGAAAGGAAAGGAATGGAACCAGTGTTAAACCGAGGTGAACAGTGGTGAACAGTGCTTAAGTCAGTGAGAACAACTCAACAGTAACAGTCGTATCCAAGTTAACCTTCACACAGTGAGGTCCCAGGTACCCAGTGACAACGGCCCGTGATAACCAGCGATGTGTTAATCCGTCTACGATAGGAAGGCCTGGGACCAAACCTCACTCATATAACACCATCTGTGAGGGAATTACTACACCATATGTCCCTCATAACACCATCTGTGAGGGAATTACTACACCACATGTCCCTCATAACACCATCTGTGAGGGAATTACCACACCACGTCAGGTCCCTAATAACACCATCTGTGAGGGAATTACTACACCACGTGAGGACCCTCATAACACCATCTGTGAGGTAATTACACCACGTGGGGTCCCCCATAACACCATCTGTGAGGGAATTACTACACCACATGGTCCCTCATAACACCATCTGCGAGGGAATTACTACACCACGTCAGGTCCCTCATAACACCATCTGAGGGAAACACTACATCACGTGAGGTTCCTCCTAACACCATCTGGGAGGGAGTTACTACACTACGTGTTTGCTGTTCAACACGTACAATCCTACATTAATCTGTATGTTCACTGTATGTTCCTTTACCTTTCTCTAATGAAGGCTTTTGTTAAACCACCAATGTATGTAATAAGTCATTTATGTCCAATGTATATTTTCAGCCTTCGGGCTGCAGAACTTTTTCAATAAACCGTTAATTATCATTATTATTATTATTAATTAACTTCCCCAAGTACAAGGGAGAGCAACAAATTAGCACACAGAAGGAAGGGGAAACCACTGAACAACACTTATTTCCGGGCCGCAGACAGTAAGTGGCGCGCTCACGGCGACTTACAACAACACCGGAACGAATGTTAAACCTCAGAAACCAAAGGTCAGAGACAATCCTGGCAAGGTCGCCACTTGTAAAGGCCTGGGAATTAGGGATAGAAATCCCTTACCAGACTAATCAGTAGGGTGTGTCATAGGAGGGAAGATCAGCTAAAACTAATGGCCCATCACTTTTTTGGTAGATTTTAGTGTATATAAACAGAAAATAATTTCAGTTTCAATATTTTGCAACCTTTTGTTAGGTAAATTTTCGCGTGAAATTTATCGAAAATCTAACGTACAGCTGCATTAGTGCATTACAAGTAAATAGTGAACATTGCTTTCTGACTTCATTCTTTAACAACCCAACTAACAATATTTTTTTTCTGTTTCAGATTCTGATGCATTTATAAGTTGATAATATTTGCGATGGCTGCTTGTGTCAGGACGAGGAACAAAAAATCCAGCCATCTCAGTCACTATCTTGGGTCTGGGAGAGAGCTCCTGAAGTCGGAGTTGCCTACATTGAGAGATGCTTTGAGATACGGTGTTTTAAACAGGCAAATCAGTGAAAAGAACCAAAGAACTTACACAAACAAAGACATTGCCAGTGATATGACCAAAGCTGTCTTGGCACAGTACACTCTGGCTAACGCTCAGTTCAAGCCTCCAGTCATAACAAGTTAGAAGAAGATTAGTGAGAGACTGCTAGCCAGTTGGGAAAAGGCAAGAGATATCTCTCTTGGGAGAGGAAAACTTGCAGTTAAGGACAGCTTTGCCAAGCAACTGGACCAGTTATTTGACATAATTACTTGCAAGTGCCCAATTGTTCTCTGTCCTGAGTTTGATGCGATCGTGACTGTAAATCCAGGCCCACATCTCCTGTATTTGCAAGCGTGAACTGAAGATTCCTGTGATCGAACTAAGTATTTGTCAAAGCACAGAGAGAGAAGAAGACTGGTATAGGGCCTCTACATTTCTAGCCAAGATATTCCGGAGTCCAAGAGACAGGAGGCTGCCACAGAGAGACAGAAGAGAAGAGTTGCCGAGGAAAAGAGACTTGAGAAGGCCCAGGGTGAGGTAAAAAAGGCCGATGATTGGAGTCAAGCTGATTCAGAGTTTAATGACTTCCCTATGGCTGATCCGAGTGCTGACCAGGAGAATGGTGACTGTCCCTAACCCAGAAAATAATGATCCCAAACCTTCCAGGCATAAGATTCGAAATAGGAAAGATATCCCGAGCATAGCTCTGGCCAGCATGCGACACCACACTGGTCTCGTAGAAACGAGATAGCAAACAGCTGCCTGATTGACGGTGGTTTGATAACACCTTGATGATGTTCACCTGGTGATAGATCATAACAAAGTAAGGAGAGCTCAGGAGAAACTTGTCAGTAACCTAGAAGAGGAGTTTGATAAGGGATAAGAGAAAATGGAATCAATTGTTTGTTCTTTGATGGGAGAAGGGATGACACTAATGTGTTCATGAAAGTTGGAGATTCTGACAAGTTGTTCCCTGCCATGGTGAAGGAGGAACACTACTCCTGCTGCAGTGAACCAGGAGGGAAGTATTTGTGGCATTTCACCCCAGAGAAAGATGACATCAGGAAACCAGCTGAGATAGTGGCAGGTAACATTGTGAACTGGCTCAGAGAGAGGAACGTAGACCAGACCCTGCAGGCCATTGGAGGGGACAGCACCAACACGAACACAGGGTGGCAAGGGGGGGTCATACAGTGGATAGAGCGGAAGATTGGGAGGAAGCTGGTCTGGATTGTTTGTGACCTCCACACCAACGAGTTGCCACTCAGACATCTGATCCAGGAGCTGGATGGCAAGACTTTTCAAACAACAGATGGTCTGGTCCTCTTGGCAAGATGCTGGACTCTGCCACTGAGTTAGAAATAAAATCCGAGCTTTGAAAAAATCACAGTTGGCCCTCCACTCGTTGAGCTTGCACATACTGTCATTGACGACCTGAGTACTGACCAGTACTATGGTTACATGATTTGCAGTGCCATCAAAACTGGGGTCATGCCTGATAGACTTGCTTACCTGCAGATAGGTCCAGTCTCACATTCTAGGTGGCTCACAACGGCTCTCAGGTTCTGCAGAATTTGGGTCGCTCATCATAAACTGAAAGGGAACCAGCTTCACAACCTGAGACTTATTGTCCAATTCATCGTGAGTGTCTACTTGCCAAATTGGTTCAACACCAAGGTCAAGTCATCGTTCTCCGAAGGTCCGAGGCATGTTCTCTTCCAGCTTGAGCTCCTGAGGAGTCAGCCAAGGAAGGTTGTTCAGATTGTGGAGCAGACTGTGAGGAGATCTTCCTGGTATGCTCATCCCGAGGCAGTTCTGCAGACAATGCTCTGCAGTAAGGATGAGGAGAAGAGAAGAGTGGCAGTCAAAAAGATCTTGGATATGAGACTTATGAGAGGATCTGGGCATGACGAATCAGTTGGTGACGATTCCTTCAGGGTCAGGAAGACTCCTGAAGTCAATCTAGGTGCCAAGACCCTCACTGATCTCATAGATCTGGATAACATCCAGGCTGGCAGTGAGCTCCCTCTTACCTGCAGCCTCACCAATGTTCAAGTCAGAGCTTTCCTGGACAACCCCATGCATGTCCCTGCCTGGCCCTCGCACACCCAGAGTATAGAGCGTTGTGTACAGCAAGTGAGCGAGGCCAGCAGTCACGTGTACAGCCAGGAGAGGAGGGAAGGCTACATCCGAGCTCAGGTGGTCAGCAGGGAGGTGATGAGTAGAAACAGAAGCAAGAAAGACATGTTCTCTATGGTGTGCAGCAACACCGGGTCGTAGTAGTAAAACCGGTTTTTGTATTTGATGATTTTATTTTCTAAAGGAATATTAAATTTAATAAATGTGTCAAGATCATTCGTTTCACTATTCTGGATCATTTTCATCCTAATAAATTAACCTGATACATTTACTTTACTTTAAATAATCTATTTAGTGGTGTTGGTAAAAGGGTGGGAATACTGAATTTTCATAAGATTTCAAGTTAAAATTTACCTAGCAAAAAATGAAAACTTTTCAAATCTGAAGATATCACATGATTCTGCACATAGAACTACATCATTAATACCATGGGCCGATTTTTCAAACTCAACAAAAAAAAATCGCCTCCGTATGACACACCCTACTAATCAGGTTCTTAATAAAGGAAAGTCAAGGACCATGGTTTTCTGAGGAGTAGCAAACAACCGTTTGAGATTGACATCTCTTTACTGTAAAAAATATAACACAAAACTCTGACACCACTCAACATCAAATAACAATTATGGGAGTCAAACTATTAAGGCAGTCAACAGTTAATGGAGTCAAACAATTAATGGAAGTAAACAGTTTAAGGGAGCAAACAATTAATGGGAGTCATCAATTAATAGAATCAAACAATTAATGGGAGTCAACAACTAATGGAATCAAACAATTAATGGGAGTCAACAATAATAGAATCAAACACTGAACAGATATATCCTACGGCAGTGGCCCTGGGGGAAGGTTCTGGAACACCGTAGAGAAGCGTCCATTCAACTCCACACTCGAGCGACGTCTTGAAATGGCAGGAGAACACAGGGGCACAGACGGAATGAGATGGACTGACGGTCGTGGTATGGTAGTGGTAGAAGACCAGAGAATTGACAGTCGATAAGGGAAGGTCTGGGGACACAGCCCACGAGTACAGGACCTATGATGAGATCACAGCCAGAATTTGACGAACAGTGAGGTAGCTAGATAGTGACTGTATGGCGGCTGGGGTGAATCTGCAGGTGACCCAGATAGTCGCTGCCATTCTCACCTCTGTCCAACAGCCCGAAGGTGTCGTCTGCACCAGCAAACGAGAGAGTTAGCAGCAGTAAGGAGCAGGGATATCGTTTCCGCCCTTACACAGTCCTTTACAAGGTTGTTTCATAGTAAAGTGTTCCATCATGGCATCTCTTATAATGATATCAAATACTTTATACACTATGCTGGTCAGACTCACTGGTCTATAATTATTCATGGAGTAGCAATCACCATTCTTGAAAATATGAATATAGGACTCATATTGGCCATGTTCCAGCCACTGGGAACCTTTAGCTCACCCATGAATCTACTGAAAAAAATCTTAAGGGGCTCAGCAAGCTTGTTGCACAGCTGTCTAAGCACTCTAGGATGCACCATGTCGGGGCTGGGACTTTTATGAACCTTTAGCTTTGACAGTATCTTTTTTGTATTCTCTTCAGAGAACATACTATAACTATAGGCCAGTGCTGTGTCAAACCATCTTTCCTTAAATACAGGAAGATTGTTCGCATCCTATTTCATGATACTGAAGAAAATAGAATGTTTAACGTCCCTGCCTTGCCCTGGTCTGAGTCTGTGTAACTTCCGTCATATCCGATATACCCACACGATTTTAGTTTCGATTTTGCAATCCGCCTCAGGAACTTTTTCTCAGTCCTTCTGCACTCAGATTTTGCTTGGTTCCTGGACCTGATATACGTTCTCCTGTCCTGTTCGTCATTTGGCGTAACCCACCTCCTGAAATTCTGAGATTTATCTGTACTTTGTCAATCACTGCATGGATCACATGAAATGGTCCCCTTTTATTCCTGGAGCCACTGGGTTTGGTCATGGGTATATAATTATCAATAAAATAGGCCACTTTACTGGCTTTTATATTCACCGTAATATTTATGTTCTAGTTTATTAGTGAGTCAGGCCAATAAATACTCATCATCTCCTCCCTCATCTTACCATAATTGCAGTTATAATATTTGACCCACGGCCTGCTTTTACCATGAACCAAGTACAGTAACTGTTAAATCTGTAGGACAACTTTTCGTGGTGACTGGTGCCTATGGGGCCTAGATGTTCCAGTTTGGCCATCATACCCTCCTTATTAGTTTTGATGAGGTCCAGCGGTTTGGGTGTTTGCTCCCGTCTGTTGTGAGTCGGATCTTTACCCTGTTGGAATGCAGAATTTTCTCACAGAGTTTCTACAAAAAGAGTAGCAGGATTATTTAGGTCCTTTGGTGTGGTTTAATTTCTCCAGTCAATGTTGCCATTGTTAAAGTCCCGCATGACAAGAAGTGGTCACGGTTGAGTAGTCAATTAAGGATTTTAAGTTCCTTTTGTTTAATCAGTTACAACTTAGGGTTCTGTAGATACATCAACAATGAATAACTCTCTCACTTTCAATTTAATTTTACACTATATATATATATATATATATATATATATATATATATATATATATATATATATATATATATATATATATATATATATATATATATATATATATATATATATATATATATATATATATATAAATATATATATATATATATTGTTACGACCGTGTCGTATTTTTTCTATTTTTTTTATATATAACATGCTCCCATGTTCCATATTATTCCTGTAATGATGTGTTAAATTTACTATTATATATTCTAGTCACCTTACCCTGTGCTGTTAAGGTTTTAACTGTCATTATTTGTTCAAGCCCATCTTATTTCTTCATTTTGTATTGTAACCAGCATTCTTTGTTCTCTAACGACCATCTGCATCGTTAAACGACCCACCGGCGGGTCGCGTGGCGGGAGCCGACCTTATATATAGGACCCACCAACTGACTTGAGTCAGTTCAGTCCTCTTGTCATACAGTCCACATCCTTTGAGTGTTACTTGTTACTTAACTTAATTTATTTGTGTTGTTCCTGTCGCCACCAATGTGGTATATCTATGTGAGTACCTATTTATGTCTCTGTTTGTGTCCATCAGTATTTGCTTAGTTGTATTCAAGTAATTCAGTGTTGTTTCACGTTAGTTAATTTCAGTGATAGTTTTTATGTGTTTATGCAGTGTTAACGTAATCCAATGCTTTACTTTTATTCTTATGATGTTTCGATGTTTTGTATCACTTGTGTCTTAAAAGTTTCGATGGTGAATCAATTTGTTGTGACAGCCTACGAGGCTCTTTATTGTGTTAATATTTAATCAATTAAATTCTTAAAGGTTAATTTATTTATTTTTATTCTCTTAATTTACTTCACTTTTTGTTTGGTTACGCCTAGAACCTGGATATTTAAGTAAATTAAGAGACGGTGTAACAGTTTTGGCGACCTTGCCAGGATTCACTAACGACATTTTGACACTTGTGATTTTTTTTCTAAGCATGCTGATGGATTTGTTTTGAGGCATGGTAGGACTAACAATGGTAATTTTGTGCGTAATAATTTTGTTCATGACAAGAGGAGATGGACTCGTTCGCCACCTAATGGGGGCGTCCTAATTTTCTAATTTAATTGTAGTTTCTGTGGAAAGCCGGGTCATAAGGCGTATTTTTGTTGGACAAGGCCGCAGCCAAATAAGGTGAAGCACGAGAGGTTGCAGTTTCGGTTCTCGCCTCACGAGACTTTGATATTTTCCAGGAGAGTTTTGGGAAGGACCCAGACGTTGGTACCTTTCGTTCCTTTTTGTCACAAGGCACGGTAGAAGTTGACGGTGTCGAAACACCAGTCACTATTTTGAGAGACTCGGGTTGTCGCCAAACTCGCATCAAAGAGGGTGTTGTTGCGGTGAGGAAGACTGACAAAACGTCGTTTTGGGCGCCCTTTGGGGTAAAGGTGCAGCTCCTTTGGTTTTTCAGGTATAGCTAAACGTAGCCGGTGAGCACGAGCTGCCTGTGTTACAGCGTGTCGAGTCTCCTTGTTGCTAAAGAGTGGACCTCATACTCGGTAACGATTTGCTGCAACAGCTTGAAGATGATATGCCCGGTGTTTTCCCTTGTGTGCTGTGACTCGTTTTTTGTTAATGACTAATGATCATAATGTAACTCCTGATGTAGATAATTCACTGTCCTAAGAAGGACGTTTTGCTAACCCAATTGCTTCCCAAGACATTTCTTCCGTAGTTAATGCTGTGACCGGGAGAGTTGCTTTAATAGCTGCGCAAGAGCAAGAAGTTTCATTACGGCTCTTGTTTGACCTGGTGTCCGATCCTGCCAATGATTCAGGCCCTACCACGAGATATTTAAGTCAAGACTGTGTTTTGTGCTGCCGATGGCTCCCACCGACTATGTCCGAGGAAGACGCGGACTGGGCGTCTATCACTCAAATAGTTCTCCCACACACTTACAGACATGTTCTAGCTCTGGCCCATGACGGTCGCTTTTCTGGACATCAAGGTGTCCGAAAGACGTTCAACAGGCTGGCCAGAAAGTTCTATTGGCCAGGTATGAGGAGAGATGTCACTAAATATTGTAAGTATTGTCAGTTTTGTCAAAAGGTAGGCAAAGCCAATCGGGCTATTCCCCCTTTTCCACTTGTAAGAGTTCCTCACGTACCTGAGCCCTTTACAACAGTACAGTGTGATATTGTAGGCCCTCTGCCTAAAACTTCTAGTGGGTTTGAATATTTATTTACAGTTCTTAATACCTCCACTAGGTACTTGTATGCTGTACCTCTTAGGAAAGTTACTGCTAAGGCCGTTGTTAAATGTTTGTTTGACCTGTTTAGTCACTTCGGGTTGCCGTACCGTGCTCAAACGGACGGCGTTTCATATTTTGTAGGAAAAGTTTTCAAGGAAGCCCTAACAGAGTTGGGAATAATTCATTGTTAGGTAGTAGTGAAGAGAGCATTAATGTATTAAGTTTAGTAGATGTTAGAGAAGCTTCTAAGATGTTGGAGCCTTGCCGCATACCACTTAAGCAGTCGCAGACCAAGACATGGTACGACAAGCGGGCCAGACACAGTTCCAGTTAGACAAAGTTCTCATTCTCTTGCTGAGACATGGACAGCCGCTCCATGCGAAGATCAGTGGGCCATATAGAGTGGTGAAGAAGGTAAGCCCCACGAATTATATTATCTCTACCCCTGACAGGCGCCGACTACAGCGCTTATGTCGCGTCAACACCATCAAGCTGTACCACACACGCCCAGCACCCCCATTTGTTGCTGATGATCCAGTTCCCGTGTGTGCCGTTGACACTTTCTTGGTAGACGGTGAGAAAGAAAAGGGGCAAGTCCACTCGCCCTGTCATCAGTCAGGATTTGGCAGCCCAACTCCGTGGAATTGCAGGGGAAGCTACAGCGTCTACCGGGACACCAGAGGGCTGACGTGCTGGCCGCCAATCAACATCCTCTTGTCTTCCAAGACAGGCCTGGCTGTACCACTGCCGTGGTGCATGATGTTGTTGGTTCTGCTAAGCCTATCAAGCAGGCTCCCTACCAGCGAGTGGTGCTCACCAGTCACTCTAGTACCAAAGAAGGACGGCACTCTTCGATTCTGCATTGACTTCCGCACGGTCAACGCCGTCACCAGCAAGGACAGCTTCGCTCTACCAAGAGTCGACGACTGCATCGAAGCAATCGGGAACGCCAAGTTCCTCTAAGATTGATTGCCTTCGAGGGTTTTGGCAAGTACTTGACCCGTTGTGTTAAAGACATATCCAGTTTTGTGGCATTAGGTAAGAACTATAAATTTAATGTTATGCCTTTTGGGTTTTGCAATGCCCCTGCTACCTTTCAAAGGCTGAGGTTACGAGTCGGCCAATTGTCCTGGTTGTGTAGTATATTTAGATGTAATTTTTTTTCTGACACTTGGTCAGACCATTTACAGTATGTCAGCTAGACGCTCTCTTCACTGAGTTAGGAAGTGTAGGACTTGTTTGCTATAAACTTTGCTAAGTCAGAATTTGTTTGTGCTCAACTTTTGTATCTGAGACATGTAATTGGGTTGGAAACTTACTCCTCCCACAGCAAGGTGTGACACTATTCCTCAGATGCCTGTTCTATGTAACAAACGACAAGTCCGCAGATTTTTGGGTTGTGGGTTATTACCAGAGATATATTTGTATTTTTGCCGAGTTGGCACTACCCCTTACTGATTTGTTGAAGAAGGATAATATTTTTTGTAGGACTTCAAGGTGTCGGAACACTTGTCATATCAAAATTTGTGCAAGCAAAATTTTATTTTATGGGGGAAGTGTTACGACCGTGTCGTATTTTTTCTATTTTTTTTTATATATAACGTGCTCCCATGTTCCATATTATTCCTGTAATGATGTGTTAAATTTACTATTATATATTCTAGTCACCTTACCCTGTGCTGTTAAGGTTTTAACTCATTATTTGTTCAAGCCCATCTTATTTCTTCATTTTATATTGTAACCAGCATTCTTTGTTCTCTAACGACCATCTGCATCGTTAAACGACCCACCGGCGGGTCGCGTGGCGGGAGCCGACCTTATATATAGGACCCATCAACTGACTTGAGTCAGTTCAGTCCTCTTGTCATACAGTACACATCATTTGAGTGTCACTTGTTACTTAAACTTAATTTATTTGTGTTGTTCCTGTCGCCACCAATGTGGTATATCTATGTGAGTACCTATTTATGTCTCTGTTTGTGTCCATCAGTATTTGCTTAGTTGTATAAGAGTAAGTCAGTGTTTCACGTTAGTTAATTTCAGTGATAGTTTTTATATGTTTATGCAGTGTTAACGTAATCCAATGCTTTACTTTTATTCTTATGATGTTTCGATGTTTTGTATCGCTTGTGTCTTAAAAGTTTCGATGGTGAATCAATTTGTTGTGACAGCCTACGAGGCTCTTTATTGTGTTAATATTTAATCAATTAAATTCTTAAAGGTTTACTTTATTTATTTTTATTCTCTTTTAATTTACTTCACTTTTTGTTTGGTTACGCCTAGAACCTGGATATTTAAGTAAATTAAGAGACGGAGTAACAATATATATATATATATATATATATATATATATATATATATATATGGTTTAGATATGTTGATGTATTATGTCTCTGGCCATGTAATGAGGACCTAAAAGCTTTCCTGCCACAACTTAACAACTTGGCCCCCTCGATCAAATTCACTGTGGAATTAGAGCAAGACTGTAAATTGCCATTCCTAGACTGTCTGATACACATAATAGGTAACACTTTTAAGTTCAGTATTTATAGAAAACCTACTAATGTGTGTTCATACAATCATTATTATTCTGCCCACCATAATAGAGTCAAACAGTCAGTATTTTCAACAATGTTTTTACGTGTTTTGAGAATTTGCAGTCCGGAATTCATTGATGAGGAATATAAATATATCTATAATATTGGCTCAAACCTTAAATACCCTCTATCTTTCATAGACAAATGCCTAAACATTACTAAGAAAACTTTTTATGGAACTGATCCCAAGCTCACCCATGACCATAAGAATATCTTAATATTACCATTTCACAAAAATTTCTCACACATTCCTTTACAACTAAAAACCTGGAACGTCAATGTGGCATTTAAAAACTCGTGCACTGTTAAACAAATGTTAATCAAGAACTCCCCCAACAAAACAGTTGGTTGCATTTATAAAGTTCCTTGCAAGGAATGTAATGTTTTACTTAGGCCAGACAGGTAAAGATCTTGTAACTAGACTTAAACAACATAAATATAGTGTTAAGACAGGCCAGGAATCCAATGCTCTGTTTGTTCATTTGAGGGATAACAAGCATTGCATTGACTGGGATAATGCCTCCTCAATATTACCTTGTAATTCAATTGATAGTAGGAACATCATAGAATCTAGTCTCATTAAACATACCGAAGCATTCAACATGAATTTGAGTAATGGCATGTACAAACTGGACAATTTTGTAATTAAGAAGATTTGTAACCAGGTGAGAAGGTTGGGTCACCTTACCCTCTGACCTGACTACCGACCGTTGCGGTGCTATTTAAAGATTAGTAGGGTCATTACCTAATACCTGACCATTGTGGACCTGGTCTCACCCTCCTCTGTATATATACACCTTGTTTTGTACTTCTCTTTAGTCTGTACTCACCCCTGAAGATGTGAATTACACGAAAGCGCTTGGGAACTTCGTGTTTTCTTCTTTCCTTGTGGTTATCAGCATATACCTAGATATATATATATATATATATATATATATATATATATATATATATATATATATATATATATATATATATATATATATATATATATATATATATTGTTACGAACCCCTCCACCCAGCACTACGAACCACGCCATCTATTGTCTTGATCTACCTACCCAGCACCACGAGCAACGCCATCTAGGGACGAGACACGAGTATGACTCGTCTTAGTTACCACTCCGGGGTTTCCCTTCTCCATATCCTGGTTGTTACGTCACTTCCTCCAAGTCTTCTTTGAGCTCCAATTCGAGGAGAGAGGACTTGGCTCTGGGAAGTGACCACAGGATCATCTATCCTCTAAACCTACGCGCAGTGACTACCTACCGTCTTCTACAATACTCAGCCTTACTCGTCAGCCATCTCAGCTCCTCACTTAAGTACTTGTATCTTGTATTGCCTCCCCCACGTCCACTTGCTTCAAAATGGTTTATGTTGTATTAATATGTATATACTGTTAATGTTTAGGTTAAGTTTGGTTAAGGATAATTTATAAGCTGAATATTTTGTTAAGGGATTTATGGTACTTTATTATACACAACGAAAACTCGCATCCTTTGTCTACCCTTTTATAGTCCGATTGTCTTTGTTTTTTGTTGTTGTTACCTGTTGGGATCTGGGTAGACGTGTAACCATATTCTAAATCCCCAACTCGTAACAATATATATATATATATATATATATATATATATATATATATGTAACCCGTCGGAATTTACTGGACTTTAATTTCTCACTTGACTTGGGGTTTATTAAAAATTAATAGATGGTAATGGCAGTGGAAGCGCCCCTTTGAGAAAAATCCCGAACCAGCACAAGAACACTTAAATCTACTACACAAAATGAATTGTCCGTGACCCGTGGAAGGATAGCGTCTGTGACTGGGATGAATGAGACACACTGTAAAATTTAGACACTTATATTCCCTCCAACACTACAAACACAATCAAATAATGGTACACCAATATGCGCACCTCTTAACTTAAACTTAAAACACTACTCTGGGGAATAAAAGGTTATAAATGACATAGAAATTATTCGAAACACAGGCAACAATAAATTTGAAGTATTAAGGAATGTTGCTTGCACACATGAACAGGCCTTAAGGGCTTTCACAAAATAATATCAGTCACTTAGGAAATGGTACTAAAAAATAAGAAATTAAATACTCTACAATGAATAGGCCTTAAGGGCACTCAACAAAATTATAGCACCCCAACAGATGCACACTTCCTAACCTAACTTAACCACTACTCTGGGGAACAAGGTTATACTTGAGATCAGAATTATGAAGAACAATCAGATGCATTAAAAGAATCAATTCACAGTATCACTCTGGTTCCACTTAATGACACAAACATTCAAAAAACACTACTATCAAAATTATTTAAGAAATATTAAACTACACACGTCAAGATAATATCAGTCTGAGGAATGGTGTTAACTACACCCGTAATAAGGAAGATAAAATGTTCCTCTAGGTATCTCCTAGAGTCCTAGACTCACGGTCTCAGTGTGTGACCATTAATATACTCAGATAGCCTCAGTGTACTCCCAGTGCATCCATGGGCAGGAAGAGAGTGAGCCAATCAGACCTTGTGCAGTTGAGAGGAGCTTTGGCTTCCCGTTAGCAAGAGGGTTTCACCAAGCGGCTCGGGACATGTGGTGTTGTGAGCCGACGTGTTGAGAGCCGTCCGGGTGGACGGCTAGATTCCCTCAAGAGATCCTTTGGTACCCCGCTAAACAGTGACAGGCCTACTCTGATCGGTCCAATGGCGACAAACGCCACCCTCAATCATCAACGGCAGTCTCAAACGGCAGTCAATCTCACGCAGTCAAACTCCGGTCAACTCCGGTCAACTCCACTCAAGTGGGTTCTGACGGAAACCCTGAAATGAACTCACTGTTAGCTCTAGTTTACTTTACCACTGCCCTATCTAACCCTGTCTGAGACCGAATGAGACTTACTTGTTATACTGCAATAGCGCAGCACAGGTGACTAGGCCACGTGACTATTTCTGTGGCAGACGCGCAGGGACGTCTTGTTTGTGTGAGTGCTTCCCGCGACTGAGAGAGAGGCAGCGTCGCGTCTCCTCAAGGCGTTAGCTCAGGTCTACGTGACATATTTTCCGCCTAACTAATAACTCCTTGGGACACCCGTAACATTATTCAGACTGCTAAACGATCTATAATAATTTCAAATTCAATAATAGTCCCTTAACTTCATGAATCGCATCATTATTAATTCGGTAAATTACAGTTAATATCATATAGGCCTAGTTCCGCAATCTCTCGCTACGAGAAGGCAGCGCTCTCTGCCCTCAGATGACCTTGAACGCTCAGTATCACTAATGGCGGGGCATTTGAAATTACTCTGAAATTTCTGAATATTACATATATATATATATATATATATATATATATATATATATATATATATATATATATATATATATATATATATATATATATATATATATATATATATATATATATATATATATATATATATCGTATGATAGTACTCCATTTCACAATCTCACACATATTAAAAGAATAATCTAAATCACAAAATGTTGTTTCTGGAGTTCCTCATACCACATATATATATATATATATATATATATATATATATATATATATATAAACACCTCAACCCGCCAGGATTCGAACCCACGGCCCACGAGCCCATGACTGTGACCGGGGAATGCTAACCGCTGGACCACCAGGATACTAAAAGCTGTCTTAGACTCTGTTATATTTCACACAAAGCCTGATCGACGAGCTTATGGCGCCGGGAACCTCTAAAGGGGACTACCCGTATCACGTAGGTGGTCAGAGTAACGATTTACCAAATCCGCCTTCGAAACACGAGGATCCATATATATTTCATTAGCCCAATAAACACGCGGACTTCTACATACAATCAACACCTCAACCCGCCAGGATTCGAAGCCACGGCCCACGAGCCCATGACTGTGATCTGGGAACACTAACCTGGTGGTCCAGCGGTTAGCGTTCCCAGGTCACAGTCATAACGACAAATTCGAATCTGCTTGAGGTGTTGGTGTATATGAAGTCAGCGTGTTTATTGGGCTAATGAAATATATATATATATATATATATATATATATATATATATATATATATATATATATATATATATATATATATATATATATA
>NW_024738182.1:0-2799 GCF_018991925.1 Homarus americanus
CGATCAGAGGCCTCTGTTATACTCGATCAGGGTAGCGACATACCCGATCAGGGGCTTTTGTTACTCTTGATCAGGGGGCTTTGTTATACTCGATCAGGGGACTTTGTTATTCTCGATCAGGGTGACTTTGTTATATGGAAATCCAGGGGCTTTGTTATACTCGATCAGGAACTTTGTTATACTCGATCATGGGCGCTGTTATACTCGTTCAGGCGCCTTCTGGTATATTCGATCAGGGCCTTTGTTATACTCGACCAGGGACTTTGTTATACTCGATCAGAGGCTTTTGGTAAACTCGATTGAGGGCCTTTGTTATACTCAATCAGGGTCTTTGTTAAGCTCGATCAGGGACTTTTATTATACTCGTTTAGGGCTTTGTTTTACTCGATCTGGAAACTTTGTTATACTCGATGAGGGCCTTTGTTATAATCGTTCAGGGGACTTTGTTATACTCGATCAGGGGACTTTATTTATACTCGATCATGGGACTCTGTTATACTCGATCAGGGGACTTTGTTATATTCGATGAGGACTTTGTTATACTCTATCATGGGACTTTGTTATACTCGATGAGGGGCCTTTATTTATACTCGATGGGGGACTCTGTTATACTCAATCTTAGGGACTCTAGCAATACTCGATCGGGGACGTTGTTATATTCGATCATGACGCTGTTATATACTCTTTTAGAGGCCTTTGTTATACTCGAATTGGGGGCCTTTGTTAAACTCGATCAAAAGGCCTTTGTTATTCTCGATTGAGGACTTTGTTAATCTCGATGAGGAGACTTTGTTATATACTCGATCAGGGAGTTATCAGGCGCCTTTGTTATATTCGATAAGGGCCTTTTGTTATACCGATCAGGGCCTTTGTTAAACTTCGACTGGAGGACTTTGTTATACTCAATCAGGGACTTTGTTATACTTGGATCAGGGAATTTGTTATACTCGATCAGTGGACTTTGTTATACTCGATCAGGGGCCTTTGTTATACTCGATCAGGGCCTTGTTATACTCGATCAGGGAACTTTGTTATACTCTGATCAGGGGACTTTGTTATAATCGACCAGGAGTCTTTGTTATACTCGATCAGGGCCATTGTTATACGGATCAGGGCTTTGGTTTATACTCGATCAGGGACTTTTGTTATTCTCGATCAGGGGACCTTGTTATACCTGATTAGGGACTTTGTTATACTCGATCAGGAACTTTGTTATACTCGATCAGGGGCCTTTGTTATACTCGTTCACCTCTGTTTTATATTTCGATCAGGGGCTCTTTGTTATACCGACCAGGACTTTGTTATACTCGATGAGGCCTTCCAGAGCGCCTTTGTTATATTCGATCAGAGGCGCTGTTATACGTCAGGGCCTTTGTTAAGCTCGATCAGAGACCATTATTGCCCAATAGGGACTTTATGATCAGAATTTGTTATACTCGATCATTGGACTTTGTTATACTCGATCAGGGGCCTTTGTTATACTCGATCAGGGCGCTGTTATACTCGATAGGGAACTTTGTTATACTCGATCAGGGGCTTTGTTATAATCGACCAGGAGTCTTTATTTATACTCGATCAGGGGCCATTGTTATACTTGATCAGGGGCTTTGTTATACTCGATCAGGGGACTTTGTTGTTCTCGATCAGGGGACCTTGATATACTCGATCAGGGGACTTTGTTATACTCGATCAGGAACTTTATTACTCTCGAACAGGGGCCTTTGTTATACTCGTTCAGACTTTGTTATATTCGATCAGGGCCTTTGTTATACTCGACCAGGGACTTTGTTATACCGATGGGGGCCTTCGTTAACTCGATCGGGGCCTTTATTATAATCTTTGGAGGCCTTTGTTACACTCGAACAGGGGCCTTTGTTAAAACTCGATCAAAAGCCTTTGTTTTTCTCGATTTGAGGACTTTGTTAAACTCGATGAGGAACTTTTGTTATACCCAATCAGGGGAGTTGTTGCTCTCGATCAGGTGACTTTGATTACACTCGATCAGGGACTTTGTACCTCCGATCAGGGGCGCGCTGTTATACTCGATCAGGGGCCTTTGTTATACTCGATTAGGGACTTTATATATCCAGGGGTTGCTGTTATACTCAGATAGGGCTGTTTTACTGACCAAAACTGTTATACTCGATGAGGGCAGTTATTTATAATCGTTCAGGGACTTTGTTATATTCGATCAGGGACTGTTATACTCGATCGGGGGACTTTGTTATATACTAGGGACTTGTTATAACTCGATCAGGGCCTTTGTTATACTCAATAAGGGACTTTGTTATACTTGATCAGGACTTTGTGTTAAACTCGATCAGGGCTGTTTTTAACCAGGAAACTGTTGCGTGGGGCATTTGATATAATCGTTCAGGGGACTTTGTTGACTCGATCAAAGGCCTTTGTTATTCTCGATTAGAGGACTTTGTTAATCTCTGATGAGAGACTTTTGTTATCTTCGATTAGGAGTTAGTTGTACTCGATCAGAACTTTATTTTACTCGATTAGGGACTTTGTTTTACTCGATCAGGGGCGCTTTGTTATATACTCGATCAGGGCCTTTGTTATACTCGATCAGACGCCTTTGTTATACTCGACCAGGGGTCTTTGTTATATAACCAGGGTCTTTGTTAAACTCGATCAGGGGCCTTTGTTACCTTACTCGATGAGGGGCTTTGTTATACGCGTTCAGGCACCTTTGTTATATTCGATCAGGGTCCTTTATTTATACTCGACCAGGGACTTTGTTATACTCGATCAGGGGCTATGTTAAACGATCAGGGGCCACTGTTATAC
>NW_024738183.1:0-10549 GCF_018991925.1 Homarus americanus
GCCCCAGGTGTGTTCCCCTCCCCTCACCTGTGTGACGCCATCAGCCCCAGGTGTGTTCCCCTCCCCTCACCTGTGTGACGCCATCAGCCCCAGGTGTGTTCCCCTCCCCTCACCTGTGTGACGTCAACAAACTCCCCTGTGAGTAGTTTGGAGGGCCTCGGGTCCACTGAGTACAAACAGATGACTTACATCAGCAGGTTGTGTTTGTCCTTAAAGGTTCCCTCACATTGTTGTTCACCGCATATTGATTATCTTTAATCACTAGAGTTTGGAACAACTTTTGAAACTTGAACCTTCTTAAGTTTTTTCACAAAGTCATACTACTACTACTACTATTTTTTTTTTCAATGGCCTCCAACCTCCCACCATTTCAATACCTTAAAATTAAATATCCTAATACATAAGTAGCTATCCTAGCTGTGTTGAGTTAGTTGAGCCGCAGATCTATGCGGCATTCAGTGACTGTTGCCTCATAGTCAATATCTGCAACTGTTGTCGGCTTTGGGGCCGATGCTCTCGTTCCCCTCAGGCAGAGCAAAGCTGACCTAAGGAGAGAGAAGGACAGTCGACATCTCATCCAGTAACATAACTTCTGGGCTGCTGCTTCTGTTTGGATAGCACCTACTCGAGTCTGGCGTAGAAGCATCTTGCACGTGGTCCCATCCCACAAGGGGAGTGAAGCTGCCTTTATCAACGTTCTGAATTCTCTCCCGATATGCCCTTATCTTGTCGTTCTCGTTCCTCCTGTGTGCAGCGTCGAGAGCTAAGTTACGGTGACATGCGGCCATGGGATAAAAAATCCTGATGTCGAAGAAGGCTTGCTGTCCCCGCGTGCAGACTACTACTACTGTTACTACTACCACTTCTACTACTGCTACTACTACTATTACTCCTACTTCTTTGACTACTACTACTATTACTACTACTACTTCGAGAGAGAGACGAACTAAATCTAGTATGGATAGACTAATGTCAGAACTCGCCAAAAAGTTTAGATTTGAAGAACAAGATAAAATTCACCGAAGCTATTAAGTTTATAGTCAAGGTTTTAATCCAGAGGAGCAAGTTGGTCTCCGGTAATAATTGACTAAAACGAAAACCACAGTGGACGTCAGAGAGGAGTTAGTGTTGGTTAAGGTGTCCAGACAGGTGATAGATTCCAGGACTTTGGAGATGGTGAAGGCTAGAGCTGCGGGTCGATAGGGAGAAGATGGATCACTTTTGGGGGAATGAGTTGGACATTGACTAACTTTTAAGAGAAGGTTAGATGGGAAGAAAGGTTTGGAGAGGAGACCAAGTTGATAAACACATTTCTAGAAGATAATTTGTATACCATCAAGTGTTAGGTAATTACACGTGATGATATGAAGTTTAACAAACATAGAACCGAGAGGATTAACTTTATATTGGGCTGCTGGGGGGCTGTAGCGGATGTATGGTTTGGCTGGAGAAATTATTGTAAAATAATTTTATTAATGGACAGAAATTTTTTACCTTTAATGGACTGAAGGAAAGACTATTTATAGTTCGTTGAGCAGAAATGTATTGTACAGTATCTCATAAAGTATCTGTCCACAGCGGTTAGCGTTCCCAGGTCACAGTCATGGGCTAGTGGGCCGTGGGTTCGAATCCTGGCGGGTTGAGGTGTTGATTGTATGTAGAAGTCCGCATGCTATTGGGCTAATGAAATATATATGGATCCTCGTGTTTCGAAGCCGGATTTGGTAAAACGTTACTCTGACCACCTACGTGATACAGGTAGTCCCCATTAGAGGGTCACGGCGCCATAAGCTCGTTGAACGGGCTTTGTGTGAAATATAACAAAGTCTAGGACTGCATTTAGTATCCTGGTGGTCCAGCGGTTAGCGGTCCCCGGTCACAGTCATGGGCTAGTGGGCCGTGGGTTCGAATCCTGGCGGATTGTGGTGTTGATTGTATGTAGAAGTCCGCGTGCTATTGGGCTAATGATATATATATATATATATATATATATATATATATATATATATCACAACTTTTAATTCTACCAGGAATAAACTGTAAATTACCTCAATATCACACACAAGTATCGCGAAGTTACAGTTACACAAACAATTGGCCACAACTTTATACAGACCATTGAGGCCGCTTAGAAACATGACATTATCAACACTGCCCAATATCCCACCACCCTTAATGTGTCCTGGGAGACTAACTTCACTGTGTCTCACTTACATCCATAACACTAAATGTTTCACCATCCCGACTGCTTACACTACCTGACACTATTGTTCGCTATAACACGGAACACTTTTCACAGAGGACAGTGCAGTACGTGTTGTTATGTTATCTCAGGTATTCAAGCTAAACATGAAAGGTATTCCATCATAGTAACAGCACATTCTTCACGTCTAAGATGACGTCTCTTCGTCTTCATTAGCCAATAGGTTCGTTTCTCTCGGGTAAAATTTTGCTTGGAACTCCAAATAAGAGATGTTTTACGGCTGCACTAGTCTCTCTGAAGGTCTTGTTTTACTGCTGCACTAGTCTCTCTGAAGGTCTTGTTTCACTGCTGCACCAGTCTCTCTGAAGGTCTTGTTTTACTGCTGCACTAGTCTCTCTGAAGGTCTTGTTTTACTGCTGCACCAGTCTCTCTGAATGTCTTGTTTTACTGCTGCACCAGTCTCTGAAGGTCTTGTTTTACTGCTGCACCAGTCTCTCTGAAGGTCTTGTTTTACTACTGCACCAGTCTCTCTGAAGGTCTTGTTTTACTGCTGCACCAGTCTCTCTGAAGGTCTTGTTTTACTGCTGCACCAGTCTCTCTGATGGTTTTGTTTTACTGCTGCACCAGTCTCTCTGAAGGTCTTGTTTTACTGCTGCACCAGTCTCTCTGAAGATATTGTTTTACTGCTGCACCAGTCTCTCTGAAGTTCTTGTTTCACCAGTCTCTGAAGGTCTTGTTTACTGCTTTGCACCAGTCTCTGAAGGTCTTGTTTTACCTGCTGCACCAGTCTCTGAAAGGTCTTGTTTTACTGCTGCACCAGTCTCTGAAGGTCTTGTTTACTGCTGCACCAGTCTCTCTGAAGGTCTTGTTTTACTACTGCACCAGTCTCTGAAGGTCTTGTTTTGCCTGCTGCACCAGTCTCTGAAGGTCTTGTTTTACTGCTGCACCAGTCTCTGAAGGTCTTGTTTCACTACTGCACCAGTCTCTCTGAAGGTCTTGTTTTACTGCTGCACTAGTCTCTCTGAAGGTCTTGTTTTACTGCTGCACCAGTCTCTCTGAAGGTCTTGTTTTACTGCTGCACCAGTCTCTCTGAAGGTCTTGTTTTACTGCTGCACCAGTCTCTCTGAAGGTCTTGTTTTACTGATCCACCAGTCTCTCGGGAGGTCTTGTTTTACTGCTGCACCAGTCACTCTGAAGGTCTTGTTTTACTGCTGCACCAGTCTCTCTGAAGGTCTTGTTTTACTGCTGCACCAGTCTCTCTGAAGGTCTTGTTTTACTGCTGCACCAGTCTCTCTGAAGGTCTTGTTTTACTGCTCCACCAGTCTCTCTGAAGGTCTTGTTTTACTGCTGCACCAGTCTCTCTGAAGGTCTTGTTTTACTGCTGCAGTCTCTCTGAAGGTCTTGTTTTACTGCTGCACCAGTCTCTGAAGGTCTTGTTTTACTGCTGCACCAGTCTCTCTGAAGGTCTTGTTTTACTGCTGCACCAGTCTCTCTGAAGGTCTTGTTTTACTGCTGCACCAGTCTCTCTGAAGGTCTTGTTCGTATATGTAAGAATTTGTTTAATATTTGTTCCTGTTTGTCGTGTTTACTTTCATACCGTAAAACACACACTCGGTTGTTAATGACTTATCTTTCAAAAGACATTCCTTATGTTTAACCAGATAATCGTTGTTTGAAATATAAGAACAGTTCCTCAGTCTCTTCCACAAACCTAAAGGAACATCGTTTAATTACACATAATCTTTTAACCTGTTATTGTATCTGATGCTCCTGGTCAATGTCTGTAATGAAACACTCGGTTGTTCCTGCTATATTCCTTTAGTCAAGTCTTGGCTGAGTTACTCGGCCCCATAAAGTTGGCATCATTTCCCCCTGGCCTCTTGTACTCATGATTGGTGTGTGATTGTTCCCTGGACTACAGGATAATGTGTTGTGCTGTGGGGCAAAACTGGTCTTGTGTGATCGCTAATAAGGGACTGAAGCCAATGTGATTGAGTGTAACATTGATATATTTTCCTCAAAAGATACATTTGTTTACTCCTCCTGATGCAAAGTGGCAGAATTTCCTGTTATTTAATCATTGCTTTAGTTGTAAGGATAAATGGAGCTCAGGACTAAAAATTCAGAAGGTATATATAAATAGAAGTCACACTTAAGGGTAGGAAGAATCTTCCTCCATCGTCACACCAAAACACCAGAACAATGACTACTCTTGTTATCTCTACATGACTGAAATTTCCTTCTTCTATTTCGAAAACGTCTAACTTACCCTTCCCATTCATTTTCATTTAGTTCACATGTTAATGTGTATGTTGAGAAGAAGTTGAGTGTACTATATCATAAAGTCTAGCAACAGATCCCTCACTGTGTTCTTTCTCAACTTTGTCTCTGTTTTTGTTAATCTTAGTGAATCCTTTCCTTCCTAGTTCCCACATATACCACACAGTTTGGTGTCAGGATCTTGAAAAGATCCTTCATCTAGCCTCCCTGATTCCCATACACCTTCCTTCCTTCCTTCCTTCCTTCCCATCCATAGTTTAGACGTAGTTGTAAATAGATCCAATAGTGTTTACCTTATCATTAGTATTACAGTCTCTGGGTTCTGTTCATCATGGCATCTTTTGTTGACATATCAATATATTGTACCGAATATTTTCATCCAACAACAACACCTTTATTAAATTTTCCTCCCATATTAATATTCCAACACCAGCCACAACTAAAACTCTCTTAAAAATAACATAACAACGACAATATAAAAAACATATTCATGGAATCTTCAGTTTCTTTCCCGAATTCGTTCCTTCCTTTGAGCAGCTGTGTAGGTTATGCTGGTGAGTATATATGTAAAGTGTGAGCAAGGCTGTTCTCTCTCTTCTCGAGCTATACATACATACATACATACATACATATATACATACATACATAATGGTTGCCCCTTGTGTAACGAGGCTGGCCGGCCCTAGAGCCACCTAGGCGTGAATTTGTTTAAGACCAACACAACAACCACACCCTAAGTTAACGAGATGCATGACCCATTGTTAAGGAATAGTCCGAGAAGACCAGACAGCTCGCCAACTACACTGGTTAACTATTACCCCGAAATATGATCCGCAAATCGATTAACATCCAGGTTCTCAATTACTGCTGGGTAGACAGAGGCAAATGGCGTAAAAAAAAACTTGCCCATAGTTTCACCCTGCCCGGGGATCGAACCCGGGTCTGCTCGCTTGCAAGGCGAGCACACTGACCATTACACCAAAGATAAACAGGCTTTTTTGTACACCAAAGATAAACAGGCTTTTTTGTACTGTATGTGTAAGCACGTCATTAATGGAAATTACTGATTGCCGGCGATTTATTTTTTCCTTAGTCAGAAATTATTGAGATATAAAAGAACAATTCTCAATATGACAGCAAAACATAAACCTAACCTAACCTAAACTAACCTAATAATAATACTGAAGAAGTGGGACCCGGTCTATATATATGAGTACTGTTGTGGCGCACCACCACCACCACCACCACCACCTCCACCAACCACCACCACCACCACCACCACCACCACCCAGAATCTGGCCAGATATATGGCCACACACTCGAACACTCCGTCCTTGACTGTGTGAAGATAGAACCTTTTAGGAACAGGTTCAAGCACACTGTGTGTGAAATGGCACAACACTTCATCTCTAATAGCAAGATAGACGACATATTATGATTTTATCCACTTTTTTGCACTTAGTAGCTGTATCAGTTCCCATGTATGGAACCAAACATACGTAAATGTGAATAACAAAGTGTGCGGCCAGACATACTGTTTCACACTTCTGTACTCACGCAGTTGTGAATAAGTTACCCTCTATGTGTAAAACTGAACAAAGAATTTATTTGAAATATTCTGTAACATACAATGCCATAAAATCCTGACCACGGGGGTTAGTTATAAAGACCCTTTGTGAACTCTAGTCTGTAATCCTGTTGCGCTACAGCTCACAGGATGAGTGTGGGGTGGCAAAATTAAAATTAAATTAACCAGAATCACTGCACCACCACCACCACCACCACCACACCACCCACCCCAGAATCACTGCACCACCACACTACTCAGCCACATGTCACTGTTGGTCCACCTCGCCAACTCATACCAATAAATATCATTCAGTTGGATAAGAAGGTTTTCACTCCTCAGCGGCTCCACAATTTCTGTTACTCGTCCTGACAACCGCTGATACACAACACTGAGGGATGTTGACAGTTGTGGACTATCCTCTGGAAGATATAAGCCGTCACTACTTGACCTTTGCCATACTGGAGCCTAGACGACACCACACTGTTTCAGTCTCTCGCTACTCTTTCTCTTTTAAACTAATTCTCTTTCATTCTGCCCTTCCTCATTCTCTCTTTCCTACATCAATTTTATTCTGCTTCTTTCAGCTCCTTCTTCTTCACTCCTCTGTCCTCCTCACCTCTTCTGTCTGTTTCTTCTATTTGTCATCGCCATTTTCCCTACTCATTTGTTCTCGACCAGTTTTCCACCTTTTTCTTCATTCTCTTGTCGCATTGTTTCCTCCTCCTTCTTCATTCTGTCTTCACTTGTCTTTCCTTTTCCCTATTTGTTTGCCTTATCTCTTTCCCATTGCTTTCTGTCTCTTTTGTTCCTTTCGTCGTTATTCTCTTATCACTCTCTCTCTCTCTCTCTCTCTCTCTCTCTCTCTCTCTCTCTCTCTCTCTCTCTCTCTCTCTATCTCTCTCTCTCTCTCTCTCTCTCTCTCTTTCTCTCTCTCTCTCTACGTAACTTAGTCTCTCCTGCTCTTCTTTTCTCTTTATTCGGTTGTTTCTTTTTCTACTTTTTCTATCCATCAATTGCTCTTCTTCTTTCTATCTTCCATTTGGTTCATCTTTGTTTTATTTTCCTGCGTTTCTACTGTTCTATTCTTTCTTCCCAAATCCTTTCTTTACCTCCTCCTATCCTCGTTCACTTATGATGTTTCTTTCCCCACCACTCTTCCCCCAACCTCCTCTCCCTCTCTCTCTCTCTCTCTCTCTCTCTCTCTCTCTCTCTCTCTCTCTCCCATATCTCACCCTTTATCTTCTTCTGTTATCGGAATTTCAGTAAAATATCTCACTATTGGTCCAGCACAAACCCTACACTGTAGTCCAATATGTTACGTGTGTAGCCAAGGTACAGTAATGTCTTGTTTCATGACGCAGTATACTTAGAAATAGTGATAGATGGATTATTATTTCTGGGTTACATAAAAGAGAAAAAAGGTTATATAGGAAAGATGACTTGTTAGTAAAACGATACAGTATGTTGTTGTTGTTGTTGTTGTTGTTATCGTTGTTGTTTTCATCGTTGTTGTCATTGCTGCTTGTGCCATCAGTGTTGTTATTATTACCACCATTAGTGTTGTCACCATCAGTTTTATCACTGTTGGTCTAAATTTCATATATTGTGTAATTTTGTTTGTTTAATTTTTTTTAATATGATTATTTCTTCGATGTTGTTTAGCCTACATTAATGTTCTTATACTCGGGTCTTACTGTTGTTTTCTTACGATATTTTGAACATTATTTAGTGGTGAACTTTTGACGTAATACATAATCACCTTATTGTATCCATCTATATTTTCTATTTTCCTAAGAATTATTATAGATTTGTTTTCATCATAACACAGTTGGCTATTATCGTCGTCTCTTGTCGTCCACCACCCAACACAAGCATCATTTATCACTCCCGGCGGCTCTTATCACTACCCTCTGTTGTTATTATTATATCACCTGTTTAACGTGATCTGAAATATTATAATTGTTGTTTACTTCAGCGTTTAATATTATTGTCCAGGTGTTGATGTAGAGTTTCGTTATATTCATTATCTTTTGTGTTCTTTGTTCTTCTTGTGTTCTATTTCTCTCTCTTCTTTAATTTCTGCTTCGTATTTAATTTCCTGTTTTCTTCGGCTTTATCTTTTATCTTCTTTCTTTTTCTTCTTTACCTTTTTTTATCTTGTTATTTCATCCTTCTTATTAATATCAGTCATCTATTCTTTCTTAGTAACCTCATAATATTCTTGTTAGTTTATCTTCATTATCTTCATCTAACCTAATTATTACTATTATTATTACTATTATTATTATTATTGTTGTTGTTGTTGTAGTTACTGTTTTTGTTGTTGTCCCCACTACACCTCAGTCGTCATTCACTTACAAATATACAATCAACTCTCTCATGCTGCATTAGTTGTCATATATAACTTTGTTTATGAGTCAACAACAACAACAACAACAACAACAACAACAACAACAGATAATGATAAGGGCTGGGGACTACCGCTCGTCTCTCGCTAGTGTAAAGCAGCGATTCACCTGGAAACTGTTTACCTGTGTTGGCAGTGATTAATTGTTTCATACCTATACAACAAAGGCTCAGGGGAAGAGAATAGTTGGGGCAGGTGTTGTGATGTACTGGCAGGTGTTGTGATGTACCGGTAGGTGTTGTGATGTACCGGTAGGTGTTGTGATGTACTGGCAGGTGTTGTGATGTTCTAGCAGGTGTTGTGATGTACTGGCCAGTGTTGTGATGTACTGGCAGGTGTTGTGATGTACTAGTATGTGTTGTTATGTACTGGTAAGTGTTGTGATGTGCTGGTAGGTGTCCATGGCTCTAGAACTGAAGGAAAAGACGAGGAGAGATAATAGGTGTTGTTACTAAGTGCTGGGAGGAGCTGTACAGGATTGTCTCAGATTTAGCCCAGTACGTGAATGTTGAGTGAGTGTGTAAGAAGAGGTGGTGATGTAAAGCCGATACGATACCCTGAAATAAGTGTTGGTTTAGCAGAGAACTGTATAAGTGAACTGTTGTGAGTATAGTCCCGTTGTCACGGTATTGTAATGTAAACTCTTGCATGGCGATATGTCACAAGGGGTCGTGACTGTGAAACTGTAGTAGGTGTTGAGGAAGTACTGGCAGGTGTTGTGAGTGTACTGAAAGGTGTTATGACTATACTGGAAGATGTTGAAAGTGTAGAGCAGGTAGGGTGTAGGGCAGATATGATGTAGGGCAGGTAACGTAGGTATGGTGTAGGCCAAACAGGGTGTAGGACAAGCATGGTGTACTAGGGTAGGCAGGGTGTAGGGCAAGCAGGGTGTAGGGTAAGCAGGGTTTATGGCGGACAAAGGAAAAGGGCAGTGTGTAGAAACTCAAAGGGCTCGCCGCACCCCTCAACCATGAACGAGGGACGACACTCGGGTTGGACTGGCTGGGTTTTTTTTTTTTTTTTTTTTTTTTAGGTTAAGGTGGGGAAAGGATGGAAGGCATGCTGGGGCTCAAGGTACAGCCAGACATGAGGGATGGAGAAGTCACAACATATAGTCGTGGGGGGAAAGGTTGGAAAAGAAGTTTAATGAGTTAAACAGAGGGGGACGACACCCCTTGTTTTACATATTACAGAGTTTGTTGGCTAACTAAGCTAACCTAGGATTTAGAATGAGGTTGCACAATGGTTATTTTAGTAGACAATGACTAGATTGATTTTACAATTACAAGTTTATTAACATCTTATACTGTATTACGTTATGGACTCACTCGATTTTGACTTGTTAAATGTGAATTTATATCATCTAAGTTTTAATCTAAGGTGGATCACTGTGGCGGACATAGATGGATCGCGGGTTGGGTTGTTGTAGTGTGGGCAGACTCCGGGGCCACCAGGCGTGGGGTCTCCCTCCGTTGATGTCTTCCCTGCGTAGGTGGTCTGGGCTGTGAGGGTCGTCCAGGAGCTTGTCCCAAACCTTCTTCCCTAGGCGATGGAACCTGAAGTTGAGGGCCTCTGTTTTATTTCTTAGGTGGATGGTTTCCACTGTCTCCTGGTAGGGTGGCGCTTGGCCACTGGCTGACCTCAAACATTTGTTTTGGAAGCTCTGTAGTTGTTGTAGTCTAGTCTTCCCGAGTGTGACGAGTGGTATAGATGGGTACTCCAACACAGGCCTCACCAGCACCTTGTACAGGTGAACTTGTATCTTCTCAGGCATCAATTTAAAACGTTTTAATTTGGCTGCGGCGACTTTGGCTTTATTTAGTCTGTCCTTCACGTGGGGAATGACGCCCGTCCGAGAAATGATGAGGCCGAGCAGCCTGCTTTGTTTAGAGTACTCAATCTCTTCGTCGTCGATCATCAATGGGGCCGGCTTGAATTTGGCTATGGGTATGACCTCAAATTTCGTTTTGTTTGTTTTTATTTTCCATTTATTTTCATACTCCGAGATCTCCTCTATTGCCCGAGCAGTGAGTCTCGCCATCCTTGCCGTGGACCTTCCTGGGCAGGTGACGATCTGTGTTACATCGTC
>NW_024738184.1:0-18736 GCF_018991925.1 Homarus americanus
GTGTCATTTATCAACATTATTCCCTAATTATATCATAATGTTAACTATACAGGGACGTGTTTATTTATGCAACTGAAAAAAATGGCTTTGATGTGTGGAATTTTTTTTCAAAGTAAATAGAAAATTTGGTCATGTTTTTGTCTCTGATATATAGAAAAAGGTGGTATTTTTTCAAGTTATATATAGAAAAGAAGTCTTATTTTCCCCCAGCTTATTTATAGAGAAAAGTCTTATTTTCTCAGGGTAATATATTGAAAAAAGTCTTTATTTTTTCCCAATTGAAATATAGAAGAATAGTCGTATTTTTCTTCGGGTGATAACATAGAAAAGATGTAAAATTTTACCAGCTTAAATACAGAGAAACACAGTTGTAGTTTTTCCCAGGTGATATAATCAATGGTTGTTCTCAGTAAGTAGAATCTCTCCTGACTTACGACGACCGTACTAAGCGAGAGAGTACAACTGTCTAGATGGTACACCACTAAATGCTGCTGCCGGCAAAAACTGGGGAGACACGAAATCTGTCACTAAAGTTGTTTTTTTGCAGAACTCAGATCAATTATTCATCAACTCTAAAAATCCTCACCATGAGTCTGGTCAAACACGAGTGGTAAGGGAGGCAGAGAAGGTTAGGTGAGTAACAGCAGCACCAGAGATTATTAATATTAACCATATCACATCAAGAACTCTAACCCTATACTGATCTTTGTATATAGGCAGAAGTATAAGATCATTTAATCGATCTGAAGTAACCCGGCCTACAGGTCCTCTCTCGCTATACATCAGAACTAATAGAGTCAAACTAAGATCATCCCACAGCCACCATATATGTGTTGTGGAGGAAGTGATGAAGTTGCTGCTCTCCTTTGGGTGATGGAGGTTGCTGCTAGCGGGGAAGAAGTTATATTTCGTTAACTTCATTGTCAATGATCTGTGCAGCATTAGTTGATGACTGTCTGTGAGGGCTGTTGCTACAAAGGCCAGCCATGTGAATGCCCTGAAAATCGAAACAAATGTGTTGTGTTGCAGCACGTCTGTTGTGACGGTACAGTAAACGAAGCCTCAAGTCATCCGAGTGTGTGAACAATACAGAGCTCCAGACACTCGAGGTCTTCTGTGTGTCTGTTAACAAGGCTAGATTTAAGAGGTTCCTGTATGAGAAGTGGAGTGAGGAGCAGCTGCTGGCGCCAACTTGTCTGATCCTAACTGGTGGCTTCAAGGAAATAAAAAAAATGCTTCTTAACACTTAAATGTCGTATTTTATACTTGTTCTTTTAAACAATCAAACAGCCTTTTGTTTTTGCCCCGACTCTGTATTTATTGATATTGTTGTTTGTTATCAAAACAATGTTCACTTCTTTATCTCATTATTAGGAATATTCACAGGTAACTGAACAACTCTGTCCCTTTACGTTCTGCTCTGAGGATGGAGCGAGTGATTTCCCGAAACGTATGTTAATTGTTTATAGCAGCGATGTAGCGTGTGACTCGGGCCTCACAGAGAGGTTGTTAATATCAAAGGTTTAGTATCAAAGTAATATGTGGGTAATGACGTAATAGCTTGGTCGTAAAAGGTAAGAGTGAGTCCTTATCAACGTTGTTTTGACGGTGAGGTCTGGTGAAATGTCAGGGAGTTGCAATTCTTCCTTTATTAGAATATTTTGATCATTTACAGCTTGTGAGTCATTGTGGGTTATACAGCTGTGTTAGAGGGTCTGGGGAAACACGGTATGTCGTAATTGTTTTATAGCCTATTTTATTGTTATCCAATGTCAAGTCCTTCTCGTTCAAGAAGCTTTGAAAATTTGAAGAACATTCACTGCAGTGTTTGGATGAGCAATCCGTTCCCAAGTTGATCTTAAGAAGGAATAAAAAAAAAAAATCCTAAACATTCAAAAGGTTGGTATTTGGACGTTGCTATTGGAGGCATAATGTGTTGTCTAATGGTAGACCCTGCTGACATATGACATCAAAAAATTTGTGACCAAGTCCCAGGTTGCTAATCTGACTTTCTGCCTCATTTACACACAATTGCAGGGTTTCAATTGTTTCTCTTCCGTTGACAACACAACATACATATATCGTTTCTAACACTTGATATGCTATATTTTATCTATTTCTATATTTGTTTATGGTGCACCACCCCCAACACCGATATGGGTCGGTGACCTGTGTCCGGGTGGGCTAAGTTTAGTAAACAAAAAATTGCAGTCCAGCGGAACACTTGATAACCCTTTGCGGAACTCTGGGGTACTGCGGAACACTCTTTTGACATCACTGAGTCCTAGATTATATTAATCTCAAACAACACGCCTTAATATTGATTGGAACTAATTAGAGAAGTAAAAACAACTGCTCATTAATCTCTTGGAGTAACAACAATAACCTTCGTCATCACCAGAAGCAATAACCCAACTTGGGCTGTAACACTGAGCTGTTCTTTACCACATGTTGTCTGCCTAAGTTGTGATCCTAGAGTCAAGTAGATATTATTTCTATAAGCCAACCTTCCACAGCATTCCAGGCCTGTTTCCACACACACACACACACACACACACACACACACACACACCTGTAAAATGATACCGACAGTCAAAGTTTATCAAGACAGTAATATGAACAAGGTTACCCCCAGTTTCTCACCCCTGTTAAGCGTTGGTTTGATCCAGATAACTTAAACGGGGGAAAATCAAGCTAAATTTTTCCATGTTATGATTTAGAAAGTTTCAGTACTGACAAGACAGACAGACACAGACAGACAGGCAGGCAGGCAGGCAAGCAGACAGACAGACAGACAGACAGACAGACAGTAATGGTCATGAGGATTATTACCTACCTGTGGCATTAATGATTTACCTGTTGGCTTTCCTTCCTAGATACATTAACTTTTTTTTTAATCTTGAACCGAAGTGATGATCAAGGCTACACTAAGATGTTACTTTTAGAGATTTTAATTCTTCCTTTTGCTGGTCAGGTCATTATTTCGGATCATTTGGGGATACAGGGGGTCAAGCACCGCCATTTTGTTGATGTCTCGGGTCACGACATGGCCGGCCGCCCACAGTGCCACAACACGGAGGGCGGCGGCGGCACTCCTGACCTCTGATCAATACATGTGTGTGTGTGTGTGTGTTAAGCAGTTGAACTAGGCTTATAATTTTCGAGGGTTATAATTAGTTTCAATATCCATCGGTAATATTTACACCTTTATTCGGAAATATCAGGTACAGTGACTTCTAGTGACTCTTACAGTGACTTACAGTGACACAGTATGGTGCAGCAACCAGTGATTATGGTGTAATATGATACTTCAAGTCTTCCTAGTATAAAAAGATGTTCATTTAAACACTATACATATGAAATTATACACATCTAAAAGGTACAAAGTCAGTTATTGCCACATATTGATACATAATATAGCCATGGGTTATATTTCCTTGTTGCCATATTGGTATTTCTTGCCAAAACAGAATCACTAAGTAATTATAACTTACCTGTGCAAAGAAATGATTATCTTAAGTGGATGGTAAGCTTATTGATGGTAGACATAGATGTTATTGTGATTCATTATAGGTTCTGAGATAATGTTATCGTCATTGTCACTTAACCTCAGTATAATGTGTTAAACCTTAGACTGAAAAATTAATACTTCTGACAAGGTTTCATATGGTATTTCAGGCTACACAAACAGTCTGGAATCTCACAGGAATAACCTTATTCATCAGGCTGATACAATACTTTGGTGACAGAAGAAATTAATCAGTATTTATTATTGAACACACTGACTGGTGTTAAACCTGTGTTAATAATTTGAATCTCGGTTTATTTTGCACCGTGGTTGTCGTAGTGAAAATATTGAATCTAATTTTAATAGAGAAATAGATTGTTTTATGGAAGAGATGGGAATAAATTTATATGAGAATTAGTATGGGAAAGTAAGGGGGTATGCCTATCTAGTTATACAGGTAAAGGTGTGTTTCTGTGTCATGTAAACAGTGATTTGATGTCGTGGTAGTTTATTGTACGAAGATTATTGATCATTAGTGATAAAAATAGTTATAGGTCGATTTATCTTTCGAGTTGTCATGTTTTTCTATTTTCTTATCGGGATTCTTATTATTATTTGCAGGTCTGTTATTTTTCATTCACTCTTTCGATCGTTCCTTGTTCATTCTACACTTCATGATATTACGTAAGGTCATTCAATTAGTCACAGAGGAGGTTAGGTTAGGTTAGGTTAGGTTAGGTTAGGTTAGGTTAGGCTAGGCTAGGCTGGGTTAGGTTAGGTTAGGCTAGGCTAGGCTAGGCTAGGCTGGGCTGGGCTAGGCTTGGCTAGGTAAGGTAAGGTAGGTTAGGTTAGGTTAGGCTAGGTTAGGTTAGGTTAGGTTAGGCTAGGTTAGGTAAGGTAGGTTAGGTAAGGTAGGTTAGGTTAGCATTCCAATGTTTAGCCTTCAATTAAAAAAACAAAATGGGAGAGGGAGGTGGCAGGCAGCTATCAAACAGGGAGGTACTGCCGCCTGGGAAGATATTGAAAGCATAATGTGTTGCAGGGTTTCAATTATTTATTTTACCATTGACAACAAAACATATATCGTTTCTCACTTTTGATCTGTTTTATTTTGTCCATTTCTGTATTTATTTATGATTTAATTTTTTTTTTCGTCTCTTAAGCCTCGATTTCGGTCGATCACCTGAGTCCGGGTAGCCACAGGTGACCCAAGCGGCAGTAACCACATAACATTTTCAAGTAAGTTATTTAATTTAAAAGAAAACAAAATCGTCCTTTACATGCATACGTATTAAGACATGGTAGATGGTAGTATTGGTAAGGAATAGTTTGGTCTGTGTATTGAAGAGTAATGTGTTGTTAAGTAGTCATGATGTTGTTGTGGTCGAGGACAGGCACCATAAGGAAAGTGTCTTAATATTGTTTGTCTACACTTGACTCTGGAGAGCGTCTGTGTACTGGAGCTTCTGAAGAATATGTGTCTTAGGTCCACAAGACTTGATTATTTTGTTTACATTGACCCATCAAATAGAAGATGGTGAACATAAGGTAACTCATAGGTGTAGATGGTGTATTGTGGAACATAGGCAACACCTGGTAATATCTGATGACCAGGTGTGTTGATGTATTGGAAGTAATTAGTCAATGTTGTTATGTCGTTAGCTTCGTGTGGTTGTGTTTATAGCTTCAGGCAGTTAACCTTGTACAGTGACAGTTACTAACAAGAGGTTGATGATCGTTAAGGTAATCAATAATACGTACAGCTATATTACGGTAATTACTGTTATTTTTGAGGAATCTTTCATAGTATATGTACTTATCCATGTAATGAACCAAGACCACACTGGTGGATAACTGGCCAAGACCACACTGGTGGATCACTGACCAAGACCACACTGGTGGATCACTGGCCAAGACCACACTGGTGGATCACTGGCCAAGACCACATTGGTGGATCACTGGCCAAGACCACACTGGTGGGTCACTGGCCAAGACCACACTGGTGGGTCACTGGCCAAGACCACACTGGTGGGTCACTGGCCAAGACCACACTGGTGAATCACTTGTTTACGTCCCGGGTCACGACATGGCCGGCCGCCCACAGTGCCACAACACGGAGGAGGGCGGCGGCACTCATGGCACTCATCATGCATGACCAGTAAAAACAGTTCTATGTATTATCTGTTCCTTCTGCTGAACAAATAATCAAAACTGAGATCACTTTGTTGTTACCTGCCCAAGTACCTGTTAATGAGGTCAACAGGTAATAACTTACAACTAGCAGCACCTGGATGGAGGCCTAATTTTACCTGTCTTAACATCTGACAATTCCATTATGGCGTCTTCAGGTGTTTTCCTTAATAAATACCAAATACCAAATACCAACACTGCCTTTTAATTACCTTCCGGATACCTTCTCGGGTTGGTGACTCAGGCCTGGGGACCGTCTCACGTAAATTGCAGGTAACATTATCTTACAGCGACCCAGCAACTGTCAGCGAGGTTAACAGAGTGTTTCACGTAAGGAAGATTGTCTTAAGTGTCAATATATATAATAAAAACCAACGTACAGAGGAAAATAAAGCAAAGTAAATCATAATATTAGTGACAGGGAAAAAATTATCTCTCTCGCAGTTCAGGGAAAATTATCTGTATTTTTCCTGAAGTATTTTATTTTTTACCCTGCCAGCTAGTAAATGGACTTACTCAAGACTATACGTGTTTGAAGACCTCAGTTAAGGCACAGACATGCACACAAACAAACACCAATTAAATAAAATCAACTGTGTTTTTTTTTACATAAACTTGTCAATACAATACACCAAAAGACGTAGATTATATAATGACCTATAATTATTTCATCATAACACCGAACACTATAATAATCCTAGTGATGTTATATTGTTTAATGTTAGGTATTCTAAGCTATTTAATACACTAGTCATGAACAATTAAAACAATAGGGTTTAATTTCTTCAAACTTAATGTGTAAATAAGTAACACAAATTTTAAATATTTATGTTTATGAAAAAAATTAATAAATATGAGGATGTTTATTTAATTTTTTGACTACGGTGATTTACTCTGGGGAAAAAATTACTCTTTCGCCAAATGATTTCATCTACGGCAAAAATAACAAGAAAAAACTGAAAAAATAATGTATTCACTTTTGTTTCGGCAATTTCATCATCGTGACGACACATTTGACACCTGAAGAACACTGTAATGAATTCTTGAACACCACAGAGAATTCTAACTTTGAACACCATGAAGTAATGAACTACTGAACATCAAGAACACTAATAAACAACACTAATGAACCCCTGAACATCATGAACAACACTAATGAACTCTTAAACATCACAGAGAACACTATTGAACTCTTGAACACCATGAACAACACTATTGAACTCTTGAACACCATGAACAACACTATTGAACTCTTGAACACCATGAACAACACTATTGAACTCTTGAACACCATGAACAACACTAACATAACTGTGAACACCAAAGCCCTGCAATACATTAATACACTGATGGTTCAAAAAGGCATTAAGTTACACACAATGTCTTCTTCAATACAGTGTAGACCCCCCCAAAAAAAACACTGAAATACGCGTCTCAGTACGCTAGATAAATTACAGGGTGAGGCAAAAGTCGGACAGGCATTTTATTTTTCACTACACTGTAACCATGTTTAATATTGTACATCAGTAAGTTTAGGCAAATGAATAAATAAACATTCTTGTACAGTGTCAATTTTTTTATTTTTTTATTTTTTACTATGATTAGAAATTTCTTTTTCGACTCTTTGATATCTTTGGCACACCCTGTACATCTCTTTCACACACCCTGTACATTTCTTTGGCACACCCTGTACACCTCTTTGGCACACCCTGTACATCTCTTTGGCACACCCTGTACATCTCTTTCACACCCTGTACACCTCTGCCACACCTTGTATATCTGTCATTACACCATACACTCTTCACTTACACCCACGACACCACACCCAACAATTCCCAGGACACCAAACAATACATCCGCTTGCACCCACACGACACTACACAATGCAACCACACCACAACCACACCACATACCAATAATTCCCAGACCACAACACAACCCATTTCTACACCACTAGCTTACACCCAGGACACGACACGGTAATATCACATAGGGGGATCAGGCTTATAACTCATTAGTGTTAATTATCTCCGGGTTATGTGTGGTAATTGTGCCTGATAATTACCGTAGTATGTGTGTATAGTACTACGTAATGACGCCCGTTCTGTGACTGTCAATCGTTTGCATGACAGTTGTTTTCATGCACTGACAGATTTCATGACAGTTGTATACATGCACTGACAGATTTCATGACAGTTGTATACATGCACTGACAGATTTCATGACAGTTGTATACGTGCACTGACAATTTCATGAGTTATATACATGCACTGACAGATTTCATGACAGTTGTATACATGCACTGACAGATTTCATGACAGTTATATACATGTGTAATTTATCTCATGACATTATTATACAATTTTTCACTAATTCATCTCTCATACCTATTCAATATTAGGTGTGTCAATTTTGTCAACATGTTAAAAATCAAATTTGGTAGTCAAAATATTGTGCCTCTTTATGTCTAAACTTGAGATTAGCAAACAAAAATGAATTGAAATAACCCTCACCTACATCAATTATACCTTAAAGTTTCAAATATCAGTATTTCAACAAATTAATGAGACTTGATTAGAATTATTCACTTGATATTAACTAATCTCATGTAAGCATATGGATTATGGAGTATTTTATGGTTCTATAGCTTGTGTACAATATGCATGTCAGAACATGAACATGAACAGGCTCTCCGTGTGGGACAGTTTAATTCTTGTTTTGACTTGTACCAAGCGTGAGGATAAGGCGCCCGGCTCACTCTCCTTCTAGATATCATAGACGGTGGTTTGCTCTCATTGCACTTGCACCTACTCTACCAGACGAATTCTACATTTTAATTATTGTAAGTAGGGCATATTGATTGTCGCAGTTACTTATATCATTGTATAAAACATTATGTTCTAAGAAATTATTATGTTATTTCTGTTACAGCATTTTTGATAAACAAATTGATATTTTTTGAAACAACAATTGAATTATGAAACATTGAAATATTTTTCTATTTGTCAGATAGTGTGAAGATGTCAAAATTGAAGACAAGAAGTCAGTTGTCAACCCACTTGAGCCTGCTAGTTGGTAAAGGGAAGGAGCTTCCTGTATCAGAACTTCCAACAGTGAGAGACATGCTAAGATTAGGGTTACTCCTTCGAGAAAAAAATGCAAAGGACAGAAGGAACTATACAGATAAAGAACTCATAAATGACATGATAGTCCCTCTTCTGCATCAATGGACAAAAGCTAATGCACTATTCAAACCACCTGTGATTAATCAGTGTCGAACTATTGAGCTAAAACTAACGAAATTATGGCACAAAGCAGTTGAAACATCACTTGGTAAAGGAAACTTGGCCAGGAAAAATGAATTTCTGCACACACTTGATACTCTGTTTGACATTTTGACCTGCAAGTGCTCCATACAATTATGTTCTGAATCCAACTGTTCTCACTCAGGTAAGAGAGAAAATAATTCCCACATTGATTGTGGTTGTCCTCGTGAAAAGAAGATCCCTGTTTTAGAGCTTGAATTTATAAAGGCACAGAGGACAAAGGCAGAAGGCCAAGGAAGTATGCAAATGGGTTCAATAGATTATTCAGAAACAAAGAAGCAGATTGCTAATGCCAAGAAGAGAGAACAAATCCGAGAGAGGGAACAAAAGAAGAAAATGAAGAGTGAAGAAGCCATCCAAAGAGAGGAAGAGCTGTGTCAAGATGTTTATCACTTCTTTGATAGTTCTTCTGATGAACAGGAAGCAACATCAGATGATAGTTCCAAAGAGCCATCTGAACCTTTACCAAAGAAAATGAAATACAACACAAGAAATATTTCAAACATTGCTTTAGCTAGTATTCGCCACCATGCTGGACTTCGTGAGGCTGCAGAAATTGCAACTGCCGCTTGGATAGATGCAGGCCTCATCAGCCGAGAGGATGTATCTTTGGTGATAGATCATAATAAAATTAGAAGAGCACAAGAAAAAATAATGAAGGAAATATCTGATCAGCATGAAAAAGATTTAAGCGAGGGAGGGCTCTCCTGTCTTTTGTTTGATGGAAGAATAGATGACACAAAAGTTTTGCTAGAAGTAGAGGGAGTGAACAGAAAGTTTCCAGGTCTCATCAAAGAAGAACACTACTCTGTCTGTTCTGAGCCTGGTGGTCGGTTTTTGTTTCACTTTGCTCCCGAAACTGAAGTAGAAGGGAAGAAACATGCAGAGGTCATTGCTGATCATATTTTATGTTGGGTTCAGGAGAGAGGACTTGGCAGTTCACTGCAGGCTGTTGGTGGAGATTCAACTGCAGTGAACACCGGATGGCAGGGGGGTGTAATGACGCATTTAGAGAAAAAACTAGGAAGAAGACTTGTTTGGATTGTATGTGATTTACATACAGGCGAGCTACCTCTTCGTCATCTCATCCAGGAACTTGATGGTCCTACAAAGAGCAACAACAAGTGGTCAGGTCCCCTTGGCATCATGCTGGATGAAGCAACACAACTAGAAATAAATACAACCTTTCCAAAGGTCGAAGTTGGCCCTCCCCTTCCGGCGTTGTCTGAAGGAGTCATCAAAGATCTCAGCACAGATCAATCCTATGCTTATCGTATTGCCCAAGCAATAAGATCAGGAGAAGTGCCTCAGTCATTGGCTCTCTTGGAGATTGGACCTGTCAGTCACAGCCGTTGGTTAACTACAGCTCTTCGTTTCTGCAGGATTTGGATTTCCAAACACGAATTGAAGGGCAAAGTGCTGAAGAATTTGAGGTTAATTGTTGAATTTATTATTGGAGTTTATCTTCCCCAGTGGTTTAGTGTGAAACTTAATCCTATGTGGGTGGATGGGCCCAATCACCTTTTGTTTCAATTGCAGCTAGTAAGAACACAGAGGAAGGTAGTGAGGGACATCGTGTTACCTGTGGCAAGAAGGTCCGCTTGGTATGCTCGATCAGAAGCAGTTTTGCAAGCAATGCTTTGCAGTCAATGTACCAATCTCCGAACCGAGGCTGTAGAAGTCATTCTAAAGATTAGAGGAACGCTAATAGATGACGACCAGTTGGGAGACTGTTCGTTTCATTCAAGAAAAGTTCCCCCAATAAACGTCAATGCCACCAAATTGTCAGAATTGGTTGACTTGAGTTTGGAAGTCTTAGAGCCACCATTGACAACAAGTCTAACTAGCCAAGAATTGAGAAACCTTAAAGAGACTCCAATGCAGGTGCCGAAGTGGCCTTCCCACACTCAAAGTGTGGAGAGATGTGTGAAAATGGTCACAGAAGCAGCGGGCCATGTTTACAGCCACGAGAGGCGAGAAGGTTACATCAAAGCACAAATAGCAAGCAGACTACTGATGACAAGAAACCAAAGCAAAGAGAGTATGAAGGCATTGGTTACTTTCAAATAGACTACGGATAATAAAATATAATAATTTGAAACTTGAAACAGTAACATGTGTGCAAACGCTGGTTATGTTATAAATTCACAAATATGTACATTTAAAAATCCATTTGATGTAGGTAGGACTTATTATAAAAAAAAATTTATGCCAGAATATTGTTTTGCATGCTTAAAGACTACAATAAATTGCTACCAAATTACTCGATTTTCAATTTAGCCAGTTCACCCCCTAAATTGACACACCCTACTATTCATGGCCACACAATCAGTTCAAACACTCAAAAGTCATGAACATATATCATGAAAACTATTGAGAATATTTAAAAAAAAAAGTAAAAAAAATCCACTTGTGTTCATTATTGCAAATCATCAACTGTGTGTGCAATACCAGGAAGTCTGCAATACGTCACATGTTTCTGCAAAGTTGTTGTGTTCTCTCTTCGTTGCAGCGATTGGTTAGGTTAGGTTAGGTTAATCCCAGGAGTGCGAGGTTAATCCCAAAGTAAGAGATTAACTACCACATACCACCTGATTACCACCAAACACCTCCTGATTACCACCAAACACCTCCTGATTACCACCAAACACCTCCTGATTACCACCAACTCTCCCCAGACCCCAGCATTAGGTTAAGTTCATGACATCAACACAGTCATCATTATCGACTGTCAATTCTTATAACCTTCCCACTCCTGTAGGTGAGGTCAAGCCACTGCAGGTGAAGTCAAGCCAGTGTAGGTGAGGTAAAGCCAGCGATGTAAGATCCCAGAGGTCCATGTCACGCCCTGTACATCTGCTACACCATGTACATCTCCTCCACACCCTGTATATCTCTACCACACCCTGTACATTTCGACCACACTCTGTACACATGTCACACCCTGTACATCTCTACCACACCCTGTACAATTCACAAAAGGCTAAAATCTGACGAGAGGAAGATTATGTCTACAGTATGTCTTGAATGTTAAGTCATGTGTCTATTGATTGTAAAAGTTAAGGTTGTAGATGAAATTATACATATATTGACGGAAAAGTGACTAGAATATTGTGTAGTTTCAGTATCCTCAATTTTTTTCTTCATAACTACATAAAGGATTTAATTATATACCTGTAGGCTTCCGTGTTGACATTGGAACCTAGCATCGTATTATTTTGTTTACATTTGTACCTTGTATCTAGGTTATCACTGGCCCATATTAGTGTTGGCTCTGGTACCTAAGCTCACTGTTGCTATCCCATGACTCTGCAATGGTTATGGAATGATGGTAAGGTTCGAGAGTCAATATTTTGGTGTATTTTACTTGATTGTGACATCTTGAAATATCTTAAAAAAATAAAAATTGGTGTGCACTTATTATAAAATGTTGCATAATGGTTGCAAGTTATATATACCTCAAGACTACTACAATAGCTACACAGTAAACCAATCTTAGTTACACCTCGAATTATTGTCAATCACCTGAATATGAATTAAGAAACCAAACTCATAAAAACACGGAAATATAAACAAAAATAATATAAATTTAGATTCCTACCAACACACTCTAATATCACTCACTCACTCACACTCAACACAAGAAAAGGTGAGTTTTCCTTCAATTTATGTAGTTTTTAATATAAATTTATGTCGCTTTATATGGAGTTTAATTTCGACTACATAAAATTCCTAACAAATAAATAAATAATTAAATAAACAAAAACTAGGGAGGTAACATTACCAACTAGCATCAATAATCTCACCTTAAGTAGTTGGTAAGCTAGTTAATTGCAGTTCACATAAGACACTATTATTAACAAGGACTATTATTAACTAGGTACTCAGCCCATAATAATATTTAAGTGACTGAGGCATTGAGGTGACCTGAGGAAGCTGTTGGGCGTGATTGTAGTTACTATTCTGTGGACGTGGGCGTGATTTTTAATATACTGTGGCTGTGGGCGTGATTTTTAACATACTGTGGCTCTGATTTTTAATATACCGCGGCTGTGGGCGTGATTTTTAATATACTGTGGCTGTGGGCGTGATTTTTAATATACTGTGGCTGTGGGCGTGATTTTTAATATACTGTGGCTGTGGGCGTGATTTTTAATATACTGTGGCTGTGGGCGTGATTTTTAATATACTGTGGCTGTGGGCGTGATTTTTAATATACTGTGGCTGTGGGCGTGATTTTTAATATACTGTGGCTGTGGGCGTGATTTTTAATATACTGTGGCTGTGGGCGTGATTTTAGTTATTATATTGTGGCTGTGGGCTTGACCTTAATTACATTGTGGCGGCGATCCTGATTTTAATTACCATAAGGTACCATTAATCCACCTACGATATAATCCCATTAAACCACCATCAATAACTCCTTCTAGCATTATCCAATCTAATTACCGTCTACAGTAAACAAAATAACAGCATAAATACAAATACAAAATACATAACACTACAGCCACAACAGGACTAAACCTTTTATGGGCGGCCTCTCTAAACTGCGCATTTCTGGTTACAGGAAGAGAGGGTAGGGAGAAGGAGCAAGGAGGAGGGGGGGAAGGAGAGGGTATGAAAGAAGGAAGGGGAGGGGGGTGGGGAGAGGGGGGGTAAGGGAGAGGGTAGGAAAGAAGGAAGGGGAGAGGGGTGGGGACACGGGGGGAGAGGATGGGAGGGAAGGAAGGGGGTGTTTAAGGGTTAAGGGAAGTAGGTAATGAAGGGATCATGAGTCAATATGGATGTATGATCTGTCGTATAAAAATATATTAAATAATCTAAATCAACTAAAAATCCTAAGCTGGCCACAACAAAAAGTACCCCATAAGCATTGTAGCTGTATGTAAGATAAAATAATAAAAAAAAACCTCAATATTGGACACTAATTCAATCCCTTCCCTTTACTCCCCCTACACCACCCCCCTCTCCTCCCCCCTCCCTTCAACCCCCTTCAATTCTCCTTCCTCCTCCGTTCTCATGGTATTGACTATCCAGCGCACCTCCGGACGAATGCCGCGCAGGTCCAGAATATTTTTTTTCCTCTGCACTCTCCATAACGCAATACAGAGATGTGTGTGTATAAGTAATAACCAGGTGTATTACTGTGATATCTAATGAATAAATAGAGTTTAGTATTGTTGTTGTTGTGTTGAGAAAGTTTGTTGATAATTTTATTTTTGTTAGTCTCTCTCTCTCTCTCTCTCTCTCTCTCTCTCTCTCTCCTCTTCATTCATCATATTTTCCTTCTCCTGTCCACACTTTCTCTTATCTTTTTTCCTAGTTATTCTACACCCAAGATTATCACTCATTTACTTCACATGTTTCTTTCCTTATTATCAGTAAAAAAAAATCATAAACGACAAAAAAACAAAACAAACATAGTAAGCATTAAAGACTCAATTTTATTCTCTTGATAAAAAATAACATTGTCAGTTAGTGTCATGAAACCATTGGCAAGACTTTCAAAGGGAATTTTATTGGTGTGTTTACGAGCAAGTAATTGACACACACTCAAAACACGCACGTACATAAACATACACACATAAAAACATACATAAAAACATTTAAAACACAAATGAAAACATACACGCAGATACACACACACACTATAAATCATCTTAGTATGTGTACACTCGGGGCAGGGCAGGTACAGCAAGGTGAGGAGGAGGAGGAGGCAGGTGTCCACCGACCAGGTATGCCGATAGTCTGGTGATAATGTGGGTAAAACTGGTGTGTGTGTGTGTGTGTGTGTGTGTGATCTCATGTTTAATTCTTGTAAGGTATGTGTCACCTAGCCGGCCATTTTGTTTACATTTTTCGGTCGCTCTAAAATACCATTAAAACAATATTGAGTAAAAACGTTTGGCTCAACTGATGATCTCAAACATGTCCCAACATTTTTTGCCTCAACCCCACATTCTGTAACTCATTTAGGTAGATGTCCCTCACTACACATACACTGGACTATGTGTAATGTTGCAGCTAATGTGTTATCAAGATATTGCACATTATAAGTTCATGTGTGGTCATTATTATATCAAACGGAGGAATTTTAAAGAGCTATTACACCACCTGTATCATTAGTTGTCGCCAGGTGAAGGAATGTTTAGGTAGATTATATTTTATTTACTGTAATTAAAGTTTCAATACCTAAGACGTTCCACTATAAGAGTCTTTCAACCTCAGGTAAGGTCTTAAGACTTTCTACTCTAGGTCTTACACCCTGGAGTAGCTGTATCGTCCACTTAGGTAATTTACTCCACAAGGAACTACAAGTTACACCTTGATGTAATACTTCATTTACTGCCAAACTTTATAGGGAAATATTTTTTCACAAAGAATTTCAAGTTACAATTTCACATAATAAGTCACATTACAAACGTTCCTTCGGCTTACAGTTAAACTTTGCAATGTCAAGATATTTTTTTCACTGCAGAGGAAAGTATCCGTCATCATCATCACCACACACACACACGCAAAGACAAAACTCCTGTATCCAGATTCTCAAAAGTTTATAAATTAAATTCTTCTCTAAAATTAAACAGACAATACATCTATTTATCATAGAGTATGTGAACAATATCGACGCCATATTGGTTACCATCTTTGAGTCATATAATTAGTTAGCTACATGGTGTTAATTATTTAGTTAAATAGGAAAAAATAATCTACTAGCGTGTGTTGTGACCAAAATAAATCAACATTGTATTTACTTTCTCCTCCAGGGGGCACTAAGTCTAGAAAAATGACACAATTGACATCTACATAAAGTGACTGACCAAGGGTAGATATTGGCTACCTTTTGTGTTACTTTGAGGTCGTAAGAACACACAGAGCTGCTCTTAAGGATGTTTACCACAATACACCTTAACCAGTTTCTCATTCACTAAGGTCAAACAATAAATCTGGTTCACAAGATACACCGTAAATTTTATTAGAAATTTTATTTGAATACAATAATCAATTACTGTATTATTGTATTGAGGCGAATAGTCTTATGGTGTTAAGATGTGTTCTTAAGCCACGAAGGTAAACAAAAGGTATTCAATATCTGCCTTGGTTGACGATGATCTGTAGACGTTAGCAAGTCCTCCTCCTCCTGCTCTCGAGTAAGGTAAGGAAGGCCTCACCTGACCAAAATTGTTAATTAAGATAGATTACCTGAAGATTAACCCTCCCAGCTTATTTCAACTAATGATTAACCTAACGCTACCTGGGAAGTTAAGTTAGGTTAGATTAAGTTAGGTTAGGTTAAGGTTAGGGTAGGTCAGGTCAGGTCAGGTCAGGCAGTGCCAGTGTAGTTAATCTTGAGGTTAAATAAACTAGAGGCTAATCTTCACATGAGCCAGTAAGACACTTTGACGGAGGCGGTTACGTACAACAGGAAAGCTCTGATAACATATAATGTACAGTATATACCGTTTAAGTTGCGTCAGCAGCTCTATACACCACTTATTGACTTACTCATTCACTGCCGTAGAAATATTTACTTCTCTAACAGGTTTCTATATGGTTCCCAGTCATTATAATACGACCTTGTAAAATCAAATGATCTAAATTAAACTAAACTTATCCAAATTAAACTTATTAGCTAACAAATCCTTCTAAAACACGATATATGCAAATCAAAAGTTCTAAATTCAACTTAACTTATCGTAATATAACTATTATAACTAAACCATTTTAATTAAACCTAACCTAAACACCTCAAGTGCCACAAACAGAAGGAAAAAACACCTTTAATATTATCGTGTAAGAGGCCCCTGTAACCCACTAACTCCAGGTAATGCATCTATATCAATCTACCTGCGTCGGAAGCTCTATACGTGACTATGATCGTTACCCACTGCTGGAGAACATTTGTACTTCTATAATTACCCCTGGAGAAACAATGCACCAATTTACGATTTATTTATTTTATTTTTCATTTATTTTTTATTCTTGGTCCATACTGTAAACACCGCCCGCTTGTGAGTCCCGTCAGCCATTTTGTTCTAACTTTCGGGGATTCTAAAATAAACTATAAATAAATAAATAAATAAATAAATAAATAAAACAAGCATCTTTTGCTTTTCTAACCCATGAGCTGTGAGTCTTCATTATATACTTCAACATTACTGTAAACTAAGGCTAGAGAGGGTGTGTACAGTACTAGTGGAGCCAAGACGAGAAGGTATTTCAAATCCCTAAAGGGTTTTACAAGTGGAGAGTCTTACAAGTGGAGGGTCTTACAGGTGGAGGGTCTTACAAGTGGAGGGTCTTACAGGTGGAGGGTCTTACAAGTGGAGGGTCTTACAGGTGGAGGGTCTTACAAGTGGAGGGTCTTACAAGTGGAGGGTCTTACAGGTGGAGGGTTTTACAAGTGGAGGATCTTACAGGTGGAGGGTCTTACAAGTGGAGGGTCTTACAGGTGGAGGATTTTAATAAGGATAAATACAGCAAGTCTTACAGTTGAATCAGCCAAGTCGAGGAAAACTCTTAAGAGTCATGTAACTTCTACCTGGTGTTACCTGTAATCAAGCTAAGGTATATGTAAGAAGAATATTATCTCGTTACTATCCATTCCTCTTCCACTATCCTGCGAGGTGGTGTATTAATAGGCACAGATACTCATGATAAAGAAGGAATAAAGAGAAAGACGCAAGATACCTATAAAATGCGACAGAATATACCTACACATGCGTAATCCTAACCCATCCCAACCCAACCCAACCCTATCCTACCCTCAGCTTCACCACAGTACACAAAGTCATTCTTGGTATCAGAGTGACGCATAAACACCCTGTATCGCCTAAGACACATTTGAATCGGATGGTTCGTTGACGGTTTTATTTCTTCGGTATAAACCAGTGAAGCAATTAGTTCGTGGGAACAGCGAGTCAAAATACTTCATATCAGCTTCGTTTACGACCTCCAGCCGATATTTACTTCTGTTGTCTATATCAATCACATTTTATAATGAAAACAAAAATATGGTTAGTTACTTATAAATGAAAATAAATCATACTTAGATACTTAGGAGTGGGGAAAAAAGATACTTAAGATACTTAAAAATGAAAACACTCTTTGATACTTAAATTAGGACAAAATAAACGGACATAAAGATTTAACTATGAGCGGTGGATATTACGACATGTACCGGCTATCAATACAGAGGCGCTATTTAGCCGTGAAGTTCTCTCAGAAACCCAACAAGACAATATGTGGTCACGTAAAAATTTCAGGTTAATTTTTAACACCATCCGTCATTTTAAACCTTGGCACCTGTAGATTAAGAAAATATATGGTGATATTTTTTCTGATGGGATAAAGGTCGTATTTGTCCAGAGAAGTAAGAGAGGAAAAAAATCACTTGAGAGGTATGACGCACAGAGTGTCTAAGGTGATAAAAGATCATATACTACCATTTGGGTTTTCAAATTAAGTTCATTACATAAAATATCAAACTCATAAAGATTACAAAAGAACAGAATACCATGAGCTCTCTACAGCTATTGTCAGCTGTCAATATGCTGATGTACAGAAGCTACACAATGTTATTGGTGACTGTAATCCCAGGAAAATGATGCTCTTATAAACTTGGTAACTGGAGCTGTAATGCCAGAAAATGCCAAATATGACAATCTATGTGCATATGAAGTTGGAAGACAAAATTATGTAAATTTTGTCA
>NW_024738185.1:0-2500 GCF_018991925.1 Homarus americanus
TTTCATTATAATTAATAAAGTGCAGCGTACACTTCAGTGACATTTGTGTATTTCATTGTGTCGTGAATGACATGTGTTGTATCTCTTCCTCTCTGTATGGCGTAACTGGACTTTGTGTGTAAATAATAATAATAATAATTAACGGTTTACTGAAAAAGTTCTGCAGCCCGAAGGCTCAAAATATACATTGGACATAAATGACTTATTACATACATTGGTGGTTTAACAAAAGCCTTCATTAGAGAAAGATAAAGGAACATACAGTGAACATACAGATTAATGTTTACAGCGGAGGTTACGTAGATGTTGTGCGCTGAGGTGTTGAACAGCAGACACGTAGTGTAGTAACTCCCTCACAGATGGTGTTATGAGGGACCTGACGTGGTGTAGTAATTCACTCACAGGTGGTGTTATGAGGGACATCACGTGGTGTAGTAGTTCACTCACAGGTGGTGTTATGAGGGACTTGACGTGGTGTAGTAATTCCCTCACAGATGGTGGTATGAGGGTATCACGTGGTGTAGTAATTCACTCACAGGTGGTGTTATGAGGGGCTTGACGTGGTGTAGTAATTCCCTCACAGATGGTGGTATGAGGGTATCACGTGGTGTAGTAGTTCACTCACAGGTGGTGTTATGAGGGGCTTGATGTGGTGTAGTATTTCCCTCACAGATGGTGTTATGAGGAACCTCACATGATGCTGTAGCAACTCATTCACTATGTGGTGTCGTAGCATCATGGGGACACCACGTGTTGTTGAGTCTCAGGGGCAGTTATCATTGTTTTTCACTGACTTGAGTAGTGTTCACCACTGTTCAACACTGGTTCCATTTATTTCCTAAAGGAAATAGTAACTTCTGGCGAGAACTTCTTGATATTCCGGTGGGGAGGAGGGTTCAGGGGAGGGGGTTGGTATGGGACAAAGTGGGACCTTTAAAGTCAGAGAGGGGGGAAGTGATCGATGATAGTGAGGAAATAAGCAAAACATTAACCAGTTACTACCAGTTTTCACAGAAAAATTCACAAGGAAATTCCAGAGGTGGAACTGATATTTAGGGGAAATGAAGAAGATAAATGTCAGAATATCACTATCAGAATAGAGGATATTCTTAAGTAGATAAATAAATTAAAGAAGACAAAATCCCCAGGGCCGGATGAAATTTTCCCTAAGTTATGAAAGAGTGTAAGGAACAGACTAGCGGACCTCTCGTAAATTTATTTACAAAATCATTAGACACGGGAGTTGTGCCAGACTCGTGGAAACAGGCAAATGTAGTACCCATATTCAAAAAGGGAGACAGCATCAGCGTCAAATTACTGGCCGATTAGTTTGACGTCAGTAGTGGGGAAATTTCTTGAATCAATTATAGCAAATAGCATCCGATCGCATTTAGAGAAAAACAAATTAATCTACGACACTCAACATGGGTCTACAAAGGGAAAATCTTGTCTAACAAATTTGCTGACGTTTTTTAGGAAAGTCTTCGAGGCAGTAGATAATGACGAAAATTACGATGTTATTTACTTAGACTTTAGTAAAGCGTTTGACAGAGTACCGCATCAGAGGCTTCTGAGAAAAGTTAAGGCTCATAGTATCGAGGGGAAAGTTTTAAATTGGATAAAATCATGGCTCACCGATAGAACACAGAGGGTCAACGTAGATGGTGTTAAATCTGAGTGGGACTGTGTAACTAGTGGGGTTCCCCAGGGGTCAGTACTGGGCCCACTCTTGTTCATAATCTACATAAACGATCAAGATACTGGGATCAGCAGTGATATAAGCAAGTTTGCGGATGACACCAAAATAGGGCGGCAGATTAATTCAGGGCAGCATGGAAATGCACTACAGGAGAATTTAAATAAACTTTTGGAGTGGTCAGAAAAATGGCAAATGAAATTTAACACCAGCAAGTGCAGCGTACTTAATATTGGAAGAACAAATACTGTCAATGTATACAGCCTTAACAACATTCAACCTAGAGAAGTCGACTTGTGAAAGAGACTTAGGGGTACTTGTAAGCCCGGAACTACGGCCTAGAAAACAATGCGTTAATGTTCGAAATAAAGCAAACAAAGTATTAAGTTTTATATCTAGAAGTGTAAGTAATAAGAGTGCAGAGGTCTTATTGCAACTACATCTTGCGCTAGTCAGGCCGCACCTCGATTATGCGGTTCAGTTCTGGTGCCCTTATTATAGAATGGATATCAATTCACTGGAGTCGGTGCAGCGAAGAATGACGAAAATGATTCCGGGACTTAGAAACCTTCCATATCAAGATAGGTTAAAGAAACTAATCTTGCTTTCCCTAGAAAGACGAAGAGTGCGGGGAGATAGGATAGAAGTATTTAAGTGGGTGAAAGGAATCAATAAAGGAGATATAAAGTTTTTTTTATAATATCCGAGCAGGATAGGACTCGTAGCAACGGATTTAAGTTGGATAAATTTAGGTTTAGGAGGGAGATAGAAAGGAACTGTTTCACAAATAGGTTTGTGGACGAG
>NW_024738185.1:5000-82500 GCF_018991925.1 Homarus americanus
CGTAATGAGAGTTGTACTTTAGGTAGGCGAGGGAGGTTTTCTTATTAAAGTCGTACATTATATAGGTGTGTGTGTCGTCTCATTTTATCCACAATGTCTTTCAACTCTATTATATAATTATTTTTGGTAAATGATGTAAATATAGAGTTTAATTTGAGACTCGGTAATGACGGTGTTTTTGATATAACAGAATGATGTTTAATTTGAGACTCGGTAATGACGGTGTTTTTGATATAACAGAATGATGTTGAAGGTATGATGAAAATTATAAACCTAAAGGCGTATTTATTTATTTATTTATTTATTTATTAAGACTCTCAGTAACGTTCTAAGCTTAGTTTTGCTTGGCTGTTTCTCGGGGTCGGTCGCCAGTGAGGATATTGACAAGCGACACCCTAAGTCACTATGTTATTAATGTTGTAAATTACACCGGTGAGGAGCTGTGTTGTTATTAAATCTATAAGTTGTATAATATATGTGGGGGAGTGGTATTAGACGCCTTGTGGGGCGCTGAGAGAGAGTATTTGAATAGTTGTTGTCGTATATAAACACCACGTAAATTTATATACCAATTTTAAGGCATTTTTGTTGTGTTTGTTATTGTACTCGTGTATACACACTATTGTAATGTATTCTGTATACAGATGCACCTCACTAACGGTGCCTTGTACACACACCTCTCCTTACGTCCAACAGTGCACCCATTTACATGTACACCTTTACCTTTACATTTTGTTTATATTTGTTCCCCTTAATATATATATTTTTTATGTTTACAACTGTGTGCCTATAGTATATGTCCACACGTCCTTTATGTGTACGCATACCTAAAGTACTGTATTTTGTGTGTGCCGGTACAGAGTGGTCGACGGAAGGAACGAGGGCGTGTGGAGCTGAGCCGGGTGGTGGCGGTAGAGTGTGTGGACAGCACCGTGTTCCAGCGAGACTGGGTCTTCCAGCTGTGTTACCTCTCTGAGGAGAAGGAACAGTTCGTGCTCTACATCGCCGCTGCCGCCTCCCAGGAGCGCGACCAGTGGCTCGACTACATCCGCAAACGTAAGTTGTTGTTTATTATTATTTTACGGGGATTAGTTCACCCTGGCACAGGTCATCGGGGGCCCGAGAGCGGATAAAAACATGAATAAAAGAAAAATATTAAGAGTGAGAAACGATATATGTATGTTGTGCTGTTAAAGCAAGAGAAACGTAAGTTAATGTATGTGTACCTGTAATTCAAACACCTAGTGAACGATTTCATAAGAAATACGTAGTGTCTACTGTACTCGGTAGTGTTAATGAAAGGTTTAAAAAATCCGAATCGGTACTTGATATCCCTTTATGAACATCAAGACTACATGTTGATAAACACAAGTGTGTGTATGTTTACCAACAACATCACCACAGCATTAAAGAACACGTTGGAACTGAAAATAACATCCCTGTAATTACCATCCATTTTAAAACCTAATTAAACTGACGACTCTGAATGTTTTGCTCCTGAATCAGTATTTGGATAAACTGTTTACTGTGATCAGTACACACGGGCTCACCTCCAGTACCGAGGTCTGTGTTTACGATCCTGTGACCTACAGAACTTATATGGCTTTGCTGTCCGTGATGTTTGGGTGGTGGTGTGGTGAAGGTCCTGCTGCCTCGTGTGTGGTGTGGTGAAGGTCCTGCTGCCTCGTGTGTGGTGTGGTGAAGGTCCTGCTGCCTCGTGTGTGGTGTGGTGAAGGTCCTGCTGCCTCGTGTGTGGTGGTGAGTCCTGCCTCGTGTGTGGTGTGGTGAAGGTCCTGCTGCCTCGTGTGTGGTAGCTGGTGAAGGTGCTGCCTCGTGTGTATGTGGTGTGGTGAAAGGTCACACTGCCTCGTGTGTGGTGTGGTGAAAGGTCCTGCTGCCTCGTGTGTGTGGTGTGGTGAAGGTCCTGCTGCCTCGTGTGTGGTGTGGTGAAAGTCCTGCTGCCTCGTGTGTGGTGTGGTGAGTCCTGCTGCCTCGTGTGTGGTGTGGTGAAGGTCCTGCTGCCTCGTGTGTGGTGTGGTGAAGGTCCTGCTGCCTCGTGTGGCAATTGTATGTTGAAGGTCCACTGCACTCGGTATGTGGTGTGGTATGATCCTGCTGCCTCGTGTGTGGTGTGGTAGAAAAGGTCACCTGCTGCCTCGTGTGTGGTGTGGTGAAGGTCCTGCTGCCTCGTGTGTGGTGTGGTGAAGGTCCTGCTGCCTCGTGTGTGGTGTGGTGAAGGTCCTGCTGCCTCGTGTGTGGTGTGGTGAAGGTCCTGCTGCCTCTAGTGAGATCCTTGGGACTACTTATCTCAGATCTCTCCTCAGTTTCCTACTGTGAAGTCTACTCTTGAGATAGTCATGTGTTGTACGGTGTTACCATGCCAACATCTTCTTTGGTATTGTTGTAAAGTGCGGTAGCATTTTATCACCTGGTTCTCGATCACTTTTTTTTACCATGGTGCCGCAGAGAACACCACATTTTCCTTTTCGGTATATATGACACCATTGTTACATCACTTTCAAAATCAAACCTATACAGTCGTACTCAGGTCAACCTTTGAATTGCACAAATGGTCCACGACCTTTCCGTTTGTTGCACACACACACACTATGTCTTGGCATCTGCCTTTACTTGTGTCTTTATGTAATACTTGGCGGAGTTATTGTATGTGTTGACTGGATGGATACTCGCCCCTGATAGCTACAAGCATTTATTTTATCAGTAGTGACAAACTGTGAGGCAGAATAGTTCCACAACAAACTGTTAAAATAGTCACAGATCGGGGCCATCTTGCTTCTTTTTTTTTTTACGGGATTAGCCCACCGGGGCACGGGACAGTGACCCACATCAGGGCCTGGGGGGCGAAAATATAATAATAATAATAATAATAATAATAATACAGGGTTATAATAATGATAATAATTAATAAAAACTAATAAAAAAATAATAATAATAAAGGACCATAAATAAATACAAAAAGAAAAGAAAAAAAAGATAAATATGTAGTGAGAAACGATATACTGTATGTTGTGTTGTCCAAGTAAGAGAAACAATTGAAACCCTGCAAGTGTGTGTAAATGAGGCAGAAAATCAGATCAGCAACCTGGGACTTGGTCACAATTTTCGTGATGCCATAAGGCAGAGGCGTTAGGACCTCCCTGGTTGATTGCTGCCTACTACTTTTGGTGTCTAGTTTCTCAAGTATAAGTCGTTGATGTCTGACTGTCTTAGCATGAATATCGATAACTGACTTTTTGCTTTGAAATTGTGCTTGACAAACAGTACTGTTCTTGTCCTCTTTTAACAGCCGCTGCATCTACTCATATCTGCACAGCCATTCTTCACGAAAATATTGACTGTTGGTCTTGTCTGGAATAACCTCTCTCCTTTTGGATGCTGAAGACTCGTTCTCTGATAACTTTCTGGTCTGTCTGAAGCACTGTTGAGGTCCCTACCCTAACGAGTTGGCTTCTAAATACTGTAGGTTGTTTTGTGTTATCGTGAAGTGATGCAGGTGTTTGGTCTGGTCGTCATTACAGCAGTAACACTTAACTGATTACTTATATTCACCCAGGTTACCAACCCTTTTATAGTATAATTATTGTACTGTTCTCGCTAAAGGGTGGTACTGAGGAGGTGTGTATTGTTTCAGTGGTGGCGGATAACGACTCCCTGGCGGAGTGGTACCACACTGGGGTGTTCCTCAGGAGTCACTGGACGTGTTGTAAGGGCGCCAAAGACAACAACCCCTGCACCGTTGTCACCTGGACCATCAACCACAACAACAACCCTCCAGGTGAGTTAATAATACCTTTCTTATCAACTACAACGTCCTGTGTCTGTACGTGCACACTAACAACTCCTTGCCTGTAAGTACAAGCCATAACGGCACAATAACAACTCCTTCATGCGTGTACGTGCGCCATCACCCCACACTCATTAAAGATTTACCTGGTTGTTAGAAGGTAAGTACTTGAGTCCTGGTGTGCTGGTTGTTCCTTGTTGACCTGCTGAGCACTGCTTCCTTATATCTGTCCACCATTGAGGCCCTCGTGGTGTGTACAAGACTCCGTATGAACCTGTTAAGGAGCCATCGCCAGTTACAATGTATTTCAGTTTAATCCGTCATCGTGTATTAAAGTTGCCGTATCATTGGGGACTACAGGTGTGTCATGGATAATTTAAGCAGGGAATCCCTCACATCTGGCAAAATATAATGGGAGTTAAAAATTCCCCCGACATAAAACGTCCATTCTTTTGGTTACAAGTGCGGCCCGTAAAGCATAGTGAGATGAGGATGTGTTATATACGACTCAACTTTGTAACCCGTAAGTTGAAAAGAGAATTATAACACGATAATGTAAAGTGTTGTGAAGGACTGGAAGCCGGGGAGGTGTTGTGAAGGACTGGTGGCTGGGGAGGTGTTGTGAAGGACTGGTGGCCGGGGAGGTGTTGTGAAGAACAGGTGGCTGGGGAGGTGTTGTGAGGGACTGGTGGCTGGGGAGGTGTGAGTGAAGGACTGGTGGCCGGGGAGGTGTGGTGAGGACTGGTGGCTGGGAGGTGCAGTGAGGACTGGTGGCCGGGAGGTGTAGAGGACTGGAGGCTGGGGAGTGTGGTGTGAGGCAGGTGGCGGGAGGTGTGTGAAGGACTGGTGGCTGGGGGTGCAGTGAAGGACTGGTGGCCGGGAGTGTGTGAGGACTGGTGGCTGGGGGTGCAGTGAAGGACTGGTGGCCGGGGAGGTGTAGTGAGGACTGAGGCTGGGGAGGTGTAGTGAAGAACGTGGTGGCTGGGGAGGTGTGGCTGAAGGACTGGTGGCTGGGGAGGTGCAGTGAAGGACTGTGGCCGGGGAGGTGTAGTGAAGGACTGGAGGCTGGGGAGGTGTAGTGGACTGGTGGCCGGGGAGGTGTTGTGAAGGACTGGTGGCCAGGGAGGTGTTATGAAGGACTGGTGGCCGGGGAGGTGTTGTGAAGGACTGGTGGCCGGGGTGTTGAAGGACTGGGAAGCCAGGGAGGTGTTGTGAAGAACTGGTGGCTGGGAGGTGTTGTGAAGAACTGGTGGCTGGGGAGGTGCTGTAAGGACTGGTGGCCAGGGAGGTGTTGTGAGGACTGTGGCTGGGGAGGTGTTGTAGGACTGAGTGGCCGGAGTGTTGTGAGGAGCTGTGGCTGGGGGAGGTAAAGGACTGGTGGCCAGGGAGGTGTTGTGAAGGACTGGTGGCCAGGTAGGTGTTGTGAAGGACTGGTGGCCTGGGAGGTGTTGTGAAGGACTGGTGGCTGGGCCAGGTGTGGTGGAAGGACTGGTGGCTGGGGAGGTGTTGTGAAAGAACTGGTGGCCAGGGAGTGAGTGAAGGACTGGTGGCCGGGGAGGTGTTGAGAAGGGTTGTGGCGAGGAGGTGTAGTGAGACTTGGGTGGCCGGGAGGTGTTGTGAAGGACTGGTGGCCAGGGGGAGGTGTTGTGGAAAGGACTGGTGGCCGGGGAGGTGTTGTGAGGACTGGGTGTGGGGGTGTTGTGAAGGACTGGTGGCCGGGGAGGTGTTGTGAAGGACTGGTGGCCGGGGAGGTGTTGTGAGGACTAGGTGGCCGGGGAGGTGTTGTGAAGGACTGGTGGCGGGGAGGTGTGGTGAAGGACTGGTGGCCGGGGGGGTGTGAGGACTGGTGGCAGGGAGGTGTTGTGAAGGACTAAGGTGGCCGGGAGGTGGTGAAGGACTGGTGGCCAGGAGGTGTTGTGGAAGGACTGGTGGCCGGGAGGTGTATGAAGAACTGGTGGCCGGGAGGTGTAGTAAGAACTGGTGGCTGGGGAGGTGTTGTGAAGGACTGGTGGCTGGGAGGTGTTGTGAGGACTGGTGGGGAGGTGTTGTGAAGGACTGGTGGCCAGGAGGTGTTGTGAGAGGACTTGGTGGCCGGGTGGGTGTTGTGAAGGACTGGTGGCCAGAGGTGTAGTGAAGGACTGGTGCCAGGGAGTGTTGTGAAGGACTGGTGGCCGGGAGGTGTGAAGAACTGGTGGCCAGGGGAGGTGTTGTGAAAGACTGGTGGCCGGGAGGTGTTTTGAAGGAACTGGTGGCAGGGGAGGTGTTGAAACTGGTGGCCGGGAGGTGTTGTGAAGAACTGGTGGCCGGGGAGGTGTAGTGAAGGACTGGTGGCCAGGGAGGTGTGAAGGACTGGTGGCCGGGGAGGTTTGTGAAGGACTGGTGGCCGGGGAGGTGTTGTGAGGACACAGCAGGAGGTGTTGTGAAAGGGTATCGGTGATCATTGTGGGACCAGAGGGCGGACACACACCTCATTGTGTTGTTCCTTACCTCCTGATTACACACATGTAATAATATCCTGATTTTTAGGGCTGTAGTTCTTGTGTTTGTATAGGGAGTTGGAGTGAAAGAATCCATCATATTTATATTCAGAATTTTTGTCTTTCTTTACATATTTCATCACGAGGGACTAATGTTTATGGCGGCTGTAAAGATGAAACCAAAAAATTTAATTGAGAATTCATAACCAGACTCGTCCCGGGACAACACAGTACCATTGTTTGTATCCCCGACCTGACCGAGGGAATAACAAGCTGTGTGTGTGTGTGTGTGTGTGTGTGTGTGTGTGTGTGTGTGTGTGTGTGTGTGTGTGTGTGTGTGTGTGTGTGTGTGTGTGTGTGTGTGTGTGTGTGTGTGTGTGTGTGTGTGTGTGTGTGTGTGTGTGTGTGTGTGTGTGTGTGTGTGTGTGTGTGTGTGTGTGTGTGTGTGTGTGTGTGTGTGTGTGTGTGTGTGTGTGTGTGTGTGTGTGTGTGTGTGTGTGTGTGTGTGTGTGTGTGTGTGTGTGTGTGTGTGTGTGTGTGTGTGTGTGTGTGTGTGTGTGTGTGTGTGTGTGTGTGTGTGTGTGTGTGTGTGTGTGTGTGTGTGTGTGTGTGTGTGTGTGTGTGTGTGTGTGTGTGTGTGTGTGTGTGTGTGTGTGTGTGTGTGTGTGTGTGTGTGTGTGTGTGTGTGTGTGTGTGTGTGTGTGTGTGTGTGTGTGTGTGTGTGTGTGTGTGTGTGTGTGTGTGTGTGTGTGTGTGTGTGTGTGTGTGTGTGTGTGTGTGTGTGTGTGTGATAATTAACGGTGTATTGAAAAAATCTGCAGTCCGAAGGCTGAAAATATACATTGGACATAAATGACTTATTACATATATTGGTGGTTTAACAAAAGCCTTCATTAGAAGGTAAAGGAACATACAGTGAACATACAGATTAATGTTGTGAGGTCACGTAGATCATGTGAGCTGGTGTTGAACAGCAGACACGTAGTGTAGTAACTCCTCACAGATGAGTTATGAGGGCCTGACGTGGTGTAGTGAATTCCTCCACAGGTGGTGTTATGAGGGCTTCACGTGGTGTAGTAATTCCCTCACAGATGGTGTTATGAGGGCCTGCTGTGGTGTAGTAATTCCTCACAGATGGTGTAATGAGGGCTTGACGTGGTGTAATATTTCCTCACAGATGGTGTTATGAGGGGGCCTGCTGTGGTGTAGTAATTCCCTCACAGATTGTGTTATAAGGGCCTGCTGTGGTGTAATTCCCTCAGATTGTGTTATAGGGGGCCTGCTGTGGTGTAGTAATTCCCTCACAGATGGTGTTATGAGGCCTGCTGTGGTGTAGTAATTCCCTCCAGATGGTGTAATGAGGGGGCTTGACGTGGTGTAATATTTCTCACAGATGGTGTTATGAGGGACCTGCTGTGGTGTAGTAATTCCCTCACAGATTGTGTTATGAGGGCCTGCTGTGGTGTAATTCCCTCACAGATTGTGTTATGAGGGGCCTGCTGTGGTGTAGTAATTCCCTCACACAGAGAGAGTGTGTGTGTGTGTGTGTGTGTGTGTGTGTGTGTGTGTGTGTGTGTGTGTGTGTGTGTCTGTCGCTGTCTGTCACTTTTGCTATTATAATTTTTTATCATCAAAAGTTTTCTAGTGTAAATGTAATATCGCTCACTCTACACCAACTTCATTTGACGGAATTCCACAAAGCTTAGTATAGACGGTGTTTATGTAGAGGTGAAGTGTGTGTGCAGCCGACGACCACACAATTTAGGACACATAAATGGTACTCTGTGTTGTGTACTGCCCACGAGCGGCGCCACAGATCATCCTCTGGAAACACTTAATACAGTAATGTGTTGGACTTGTTTAGCCGGAGAGATACAGCAGACCGTCTCGTAACTGAAAGCTGAACCATCATTACCGTAGAGTTGTTTATCCTTTGGTAACTGGCGTAGTGCGAGGTGTCAGTAATCGTGTGTTAGTACCGTAGGTTTTACACTTAAGTTAATTCTTGTCTGTGGGCCACACTCACACACAGGTAGATATGCAGGTGTGTGTGTGTGTGTGTGTGTGTGTGTGTGTGTGTGTGTGTGTGTGTGTGAAAATGGCTGGTCTTCTGTTCTGTGTCCATGTGTATGTTTGGTATGTATGTGTGTATGGTGTGTTCACATGTGATAGCTATATGTTGCGCCAGTGCGTCACGGTGCAGTACGCCAGTGTAGCCGCGGCGGGATTGGTTAGGTTAGGTTGGGTGAGGTTAGGTTAGGTTAGGTTAGGTTAGGTTAGGTTAGGTTAGGTTAGGGCGTGTGCATGAGTGGTAGGTTTGAATATTCTGTTTATACGGATGGCAGATATGGACGTGTCATTTGCATATTTGGTAAATGGAAAATAACTGCGACGTGTCCACCACAGAAGCGAGGCAACGAGTGGTTAGGTTAGGTTTAGGGTTAGGTTAGGTTAGACAAGGCTTGAATGTTATGACAGTAAGGACATGAAGGACTAGTGGGCGTTCCTACCAGCTGATGTGTCTTATAGTAAGGCTGGGGTGATTGTGTCCGCTTAGTGGTGAGCTGGCTCACAACAGGGGAGGTGTAGGAATGATGACTCCTCTCACCTCCACCCCTCACCCCCTCACCTTCATTGTGATAATGTTACTCTCCATCTCTCTCCCTATCTAGACACACCCCATTGTACGAGCCTTCCTCTTTCTCATCCCCCATCACGCTAACGAACTACTGCACCTACCTTTCCTCCCTTCTCTTGTGCTGGATATACTCTTTCCCTCCTCCTCCCTCCACTTTTAAGCTACTCTTCCATCTTTTTTCCTGCTTCAAGCCAGACCTATCATTTTACTAAGTTTTTTCACTCCTCCTTCCTTCCTTCCTTCCTTCTTCAGCCAGACCTCGCTCAACTCTTTCCACCCTCTCCTTTTCCTCTCTCTCTACCTCCCACATCATGATGGACAACTCCTTCCCACGTGTTAGTGTGGTGGAACAGCGGGTCAGGCCGGCAGGAACGGAAACTCTGGTGATGGCGGCAGAGCACGAGGCGGGAGGTTGTGTCTTGTCCACTTGGGTTCCTCCTTCAGGTGCATTGCCTCCACAGACTGATGTGGGTGCTGGTGCGACAGTGACAGTCCACAGATGGTGTGAGTGAGATGAAGTGCTGTCTGGGTGAGAAAGTAGCACACAGTGAGATATGTGGGGGAGTATATGTGTGTGCGTGTGTGCGTGGGTGTGTGTCGAGGCAAGAGTGGGAGGCAGTGCATTGATAGTATGTGCCATAGTGTGGGTGGCCCTAGAGAGGGAGGTTGAAACGTGTTAGACGTGAAACGAAACTAATTACGCTGGCGTGTCTGTATGTGTCTTTGTGTGTGGGCATAAAGGCTCTCTCTGGCACAGTTGTTTGTGGAGGAGGAGGAGGAGAGGACGTGTGTGTGTGTGTGGATGAAGAGGTCGTGTAGATTCATCTCTCCTCGTGATAATTGTGGGAGGGAAGGAAAGGGAGGGGAGGAAGGGCGTGGTTAGCAGCTCTTACATAGCCTGGAGAGCTATGGTGTAAACGTGGGAGCATCGTTAATGTATGCGACATCATCTCTCTCACGCCCTCCTTCTCTTCAATCCTTCCAACCTCCTCCCCCCCTCGTTGTCGTCCTCTCCCTCCCCTCGTCGTCGTCCTCCTCCACGTTCATCACCAAGAGGCATCATCCGTGCTAACATAATGGTGGAAACATTGGTTCAAGTATCCCTGAAAGCTTCCATAGACGTAGGGTTTTTTTGGAAGGAGTGAGCTGGAAACATGTGCGTGCAGGCGATGGGACAAGTTGAAAGGTGAGTGAGTGTGTGAGTGGAGTGAGTGAGTGAGTGAGTGAGTGAGTGAGTGTGTGTGTCATTAAGGTTAACGGGAAGGACTTGTTTTATCGAGGGAGCGGGAAAGTCTTGTGGTAACTCACGCTTCAGATGAAAGTGTACTGTATTGTTCAAGTGCATTTACGGGTATAGTATGGCGCAGTGTGACACCTTCTACTGTAGGGGATAAATGACACCTTCTACTGGGGATAAATGACACCTTCTAGTGTAGGGGATAAATGACACCTTCTACTGTAGGGGATAAATGACACCTTCTACTGTAGGGGATAAATGACACCTTCTACTGTAGGGGATAAATGACACCTTCTACTGTAGGGGATAAATGACACCTTCTACTGTAGGGGATAAATGACACCTTCTACTGTAGGGGATAAATGACACCTTCTACTGTAGGGGATAAATGACACCTTCTACTGTAGGGGATAAATGACACCTTCTAGTGTACGGTAATATTGACTAGTTCTTATGTACGATATTTTCAGCAGGTTTATAGTTGTCAGTAGTCTATAAGGTGTTGTCAGCAGTATAGAAGGTGTTGTCAGCAGTATAGAAGGTGTTGTCAGTAGTCTATAAGGTGTTGTCAGTAGTCTATAAGGTGTTGTCAGCAGTATAGAAGGTGTTGTCAGTAGTCTATAAGGTGTTGTCAGCAGTGTAGAAGGTGTTGTCAGTAGTCTATAAGGTGTTGTCAGTAGTCTATAAGGTGTTGTCAGTAGTGTAGAAGGTGTTGTCAGTAGTGTTTAAGGTGTTGTCAGCAGTGTATAAGGTGTTGTCAGTAGTCTATAAGGTGTTGTCAGTAGTCTATAAGGTGTTGTCAGCAGTATAGAAGGTGTTGTCAGTAGTGTTTAAGGTGTTGTCAGCAGTGTATAAGGTGTTGTCAGTCGTCTATAAGGTGTTGTCAGTAGTCTATAAGGTGTTGTCAGTGTATGTCAGTAGTCTATAAGGTGTTGTCAGTAGTCTATAAGGTGTTGTCAGTAGTCTATAAGGTGTTGTCAGTAGTCTATAAGGTGTTGTCAGTAGTCTATAAGGTGTTGTCAGTAGTCTATAAGGTGTTGTCAGTAGTCTATAAGGTGTTGTCAGTAGTCTATAAGGTGTTGTCACCAGTGTATAAGGTGTTGTCACCAGTCTATAAGGTGTTGTCAGTAGTCTATAAGGTGTTGTCAGTAGTCTATAAGGTGTTGTCACCAGTGTATAAGGTGTTGTCACCAGTGTATAAGGTGTTGTCACCAGTGTATAAGGTGTTGTCAGCAGTCTGTAAGGTGTTGTCACCAGTGTATAAAGTGTTGTCACCAGTGTATAAAGTGTTGTCACCAGTGTATAAGGTGTTGTCAGCAGGTGTGTGCCGGGGTTATGGTCACGTGAGGGAGATCATTAGACTCGCCTGGGAATAATATAATCTTGCATTACGTAGTGGCGTTATGTGTTGCTCAAGACGGCATCGATCACCGGCAGGAGCTGACACAACACCCTACTGACGATACGCAGTGTTACATCTCCTCTGTGTGAACTGTGATGCCTCGTATGGGAAGCTTCTCTCCCCCTCAGTGTTTTTGGCTGTTTCCTAATCTTGTCCGATATTTACCAAGTTTCACATCTGGTTGGGTTAGATTCAGAAGAGAAAGTGTAGTATGTTGGCTAATATTGGGTATTATACAGTATCTCATGGTTAGGTTAGTTTACCCCGTTCTAGTTAGGTTAGGTTAGGCTAGGCTACCCCATTCTGGCAAGCTTCTAAAATTATCAAGGGAAAAATAAAATTGTCGCATTGCAGTTTTTTCTTTAATATTTTTTAAAGAAATGTTTCCTCAAGTGTTGCATGTTACTCGTGTGGTTTTTAAAGGGACAATTACAGGAAATAAATAATAAAAAATCAGCTGAATAACTCAAGCGAGACATTCTGTTCATCTTCATTAACCTAATTCCAGGCATTGATTAACCCGTGGCACTGTGTAACCCGTGGCACTGCGTAACCCGTGGCGCTGCGTAACCCGTGGCGCTGTGTAACCCGTGGCGCTGTGTAACCCGTGGCACTGTGTAACCCGTGGCACTGTGTAACCCTTGGCACTGTGTAGCCCTTGGCTGTGTAACTGTGTAACCCTTGGCACTGTGTAACCCGTGGCACTGTGTAACCCTTGGCGCTGTGTAACCCGTGGCACTGTGTAACCCGTGGCGCTGTGTAACCCGTGGCACTGTACACTAAGAACGGGGAACATCTTCCTCGTCAGCAGCGGCGGCCGTATTGAATGAACACTGAGCTGTATTGTAGATAGTGAAGAAGTGTGGGAAGGTCAGGCGAGGAGGGGCAACACAGTGCTCCGGCCCTCACCCAGCTAAGGACGCTCCGCCTCTTTATCAGCGCTGGGAATCTGGACCTGAAGAGCCACTGAATTGGAAGGCAGTTACCCGAGACCATTATGGGGTGAGAGAGGAAGGCGTGTTAGGGTTTTTGGTGGTGATATATTCATTTATGGCTGTTAATAGCTGGTCTTTGTGGTGGTGTTGGGGGAAATTACTGCCGGAGTGCGGTGGTGTGAGGAGGTGCTGGCGGCTAGTTTTTACGATGCTCTCTCTGTCTTTCTTTCTTTCTGGATGGTAACTGTGTCCCTGACTGGTGACTGTTGTCTCACGAGGTTACAGGTGCTTTACACCATCCTCCCTGTTAGAGCAACACCTCATTAGTGTAGTGCTAATAGTTCTTCCCTGATAATGACAGTTATGTAAACTTAATTCACCACTGGAGAACTCTGGTTATTGTCCGTCTTCTCACACCACTGGTCCCTGACAGTTCCTTCTACACACTGGACTCATTAAGTCTATCATCCTCGAGCATTATGGTACCTCTGAGTTCGAGTGAGTCTCACGCGTTGGATCATCACCCAACCTGTAGCGGGGACTAGTAGACTGTCTGACACGCGGAGTTTTGTCTTGTCAACAAATAAGATGAAACCTTAATGATTATAAAGTGTTCTTGCGGTGTCCAGCCGTCTTAAAATCTGTCCACGTGTCTGAGCTCATGTTGGACTGACAAAATTAGGCGGAGTTTGGTCGTGAAGTCATAAATATGTACTGCGCCTCAAATTTCTACGAAGCGCAGTTTCCTTTTACAGATGGTTGACTAGTGATAATTCATGTGTGGAAAGTGACGTATGTGTTATCTATACCACAGCTACTGGTATATGTCTTTCCACATTGTCGAAATTATTGATTTGTGTGTGTGTGTGTGTGTGTGTGTGTGTGTGTGTGTGTGTGTGTGTGTGTGTGTGTGTGTCCTGATAAGTTTACAGCAAGTGCCTATATTCCATTTGTTTCGTTCGATTCTCGTACAGGTGAAGTGTGTGTTATCTTAACTAGATGTCACTTTTACCCCGTGGAGAGTGAGGGAGTGTGTGGGTAGCGGGAGACGATAGCACCTCCACCCACCTTATCACCTGCCACTCTGATGCCGCTTGATTGAGTCACCTCTCGCGGCTCATTCAACTTTTACCTGATATTTTTTTCCCCTTCACATATATATATATATCGTACCTTTATGACACTTACATTGAGCAACCTCACCTGATGTTTAGAGGTTCACTTGAGTCGAGTAGGACCTTGTATGTATAAGGCTCTATTCACATTGTAGGGACGGTCTTGTCACGGGCCGTCTCGTGTCCCCATTGTTGTGGGAAGATGTTTATTAAAAAAATAACCTTTATACAATTGACTGCCTATTTCCTCCCAGCTTCTTCGTTTTGCCACATTATCACTATACCGTGGAGCACTCAAGTCATACAACTCCGCCTTGGTTTTCACTAATTCAATAAACAATTCATCTGAAAAGAAGCGATGAAATCGTTTGTGTAATACTTATTTGTAAAGGATATATTTTGTTTAATATGTACTAAATACAAGTCATTATTGTTTTCTTTATTAAATCTACCTTTCCCATAATCCCACTTGCATGATTTCCTCTTCTTTGGATCCATGTTTCTCAACACCGAACCAAAGAATACACGACCAAACTCATTGACGACTGGAGCAAGACTGGAGCGTGTACTGTAGGTGTTTGGGTGTCAGGTTGCAGGTGGGTTTTGTGTGGTTAAGAAGGTCTCACAGCGGGAGATTAAGTTTATATGGCATTTTCCCTTGTGTGATTCTTCATTTATCGTCTCTGGTTTTATGATGCCAACTTGATCTTGATTTTAGGTCACTGTTGTACCTCGATTATCTCACATGACGTCAGTGTTAGTAAGATCTTCGGTACACATCGGTATATGGTCTTATTAGTACCCCAGGAAACAGCCTTTTGTTGGCACCCCAGGAAACGGCTTTTTTTGTCGCCCCAGGAAACAGCCTTTTGTTGACACCCCAGAACACCTTGTTGGCACCCCAGGAAACAGCCTTTTGTTGACACCCCAGAACACCTTGTTGGCACCCCAGGAAACAGCCTTCTTGTTGACACCCCAGAACACCTTGTTGGCACCCCAGGAAACAGCCTTCTTGTTGACACCCCAGAACACCTTGTTGGCACCCCAGGAAACAGCCTTCTTGTTGTCACCCCAGAACACCTTCTTGTTGACACTCGTTTAAATGTTATTCGCTGTCAGCAGGTCTGGTGGCCGCTGTTACAGCCACATTCACGGTGCATCAACTGGCAGGAACTTAATTCCCAGGATGTAAATTATGTATTGTGATGTGCACGGAGGCGGCCGTCTCCTTCTTCATCCTAGACCACCTGCCTCTGCTTGCGACTCGTCATTTTTGCCATGAGTAATGTGGCGTAATGACGGGTGGGAGACGTAAGGTGGTGGTATATATCCCGGGGTCACGGTGGAGGTGAAGCACTGTCTTGCCCCCTCACACACCTACAGTACCAGTTGTTCCATGTCGGACGCTCGTTTCAACCAACCTAGAGCAATTTGTCTCCGGTGAGGCCGCATACCTGCAGGCATGACATGCTTACTACACCTTCGAATGTTTTACTTTACCATTATTAAGAGCCGTTCAGGTGTCCGTTTGCTCACCGATTTTGTGTGTGGACGTTCAGGTTTTGTCGTGTTGGGTGAGACATGAACTGGTGCTGACCGCTTCCTCCCTCAGCACCGCGACAACTGAAATGTGTGGAGATTCTTAGACGTGACTGTTGCTGCTACTGGAAGTGCTAGCTGATGCTACTGGAGGTGGTGACGGGCACAACTGGAGGTGAACGGTGGAAGTATAGGTGGTGACAGGTGGTACTGGGGGTGTAGTAGGTGGTATTGAAGGGAGTGACAGGTGGTACTGGAGGGGGTGGCAGGTGGTACTGGAAGGTGTGGCAGGTGGTGGTAGAGGTTCAGTTAACTCGTCGAGTGAGCCGGGAGGGAGAACGACCCGGAATTCTTCCCTTAGTGCAATCTCTCTCTCTCTCTCTCTCTCTCTCTCTCTCTCTCTCTCTCTCTGTTACACGATAGAGAGAGCGAGTTAATCTTGACAGGCGTAAGTAAACTCCTTAATGAACGTATATACAAATCCAGGAGCAGGTAGTACAGGTAGTTTATTAATGTGTTAAATAGGTGGTGTTCTGCCCACCTCTCTCTCTCTCGGCTCACTTCACGCGGTGTTTGAGTCAGTAATCAGAAACCCAAATTGAACGCTCGCTTATAAAGGGGAGATTAATTAAGCGAGGGTCCTTGCCGGGCATCCGTGGTGAAGGTGGGCGTCCGTGGTGAAGGTGGGCGTCCGTGGTGAAGGTGGGTACTCGTGGTGAAGGTGGGTACTCGTGGTGAAGGGTGTTCGTGGTGAAAGTGGGCGTCCGTGGTGAAGGTGGGCGTCCGTGGTGAAGGTGGGCGTCCGTGGTGAAGAAGCCCTGGCCAGCCTCACTACACATTACACTGACTTAATTCACTTGAGGAGGTGAGGTAGGTGGGTGGGAGGTTGGTGTAGGTGGGGAGGTGGTGGTGTAGGGGAGGAGGTGGTGTTGTAGGTGGGGAGGAGGTTGTTTGTTGGGGGGGAGTGTGTGTGTGTGGGGGGGGGGAGGGGATCACTTCTCTCCCACACCTGTGGAGGGTGGCGGGGGTGGTGATAAAGATGTGATAAGACGACAGGAAGGGCTGGGACACTGGAGCCATTGGGTGGGCTGCTGTAGTTCATCTCGGCTGTTGTTGTTTCTGGTCCAGCTACAGGTATTTTATTACTGGGTGATTATATTTCCTGTCATGGTATCAGCTGTGTTTTTTAAAGTCGTTTCTCAAAATAAACTATAAATTGAGTGTAATATTAACTGTATTTGCATTACCACATGTTACCCAATTCTCTTTTTTAATATGTAATACGTTTCTTTATCCTCGTGTTCCGTAAAGTTGTTACAGTTTCCAGTAATATTAAAGGAATTAAAAGTAACTTGATACATTGAACTGTTAGCAAGAGGAGTGGTCGACGCGTGACAGAGAGCAGAACCTCAGGAGACGTCATGGGGGAGGGTCCTCAAGGTCTTCTGCCGTCATGCCCTGGTTAAGACCTCTGCAGTAGCTAATGTTGTTTGCGCTGTTGTAGAGTAGAGTAGACCTGATCTATGTTAGTGAGGGCGTGGCAGGTGGTGGCATCAGTGAGCAGTGTTGGGTGAGGTGGGGTGGGGGGCGTTGGGTGGGTGGGTGAGGGTGGGTAGGGTAGTGGGTGGGGAGGTGGCCAGGGTAGTGGGTGGGTGGGTGAGGGTGGCCAGGTAGTGGGTGGGTGGGTGAGTGAGGTGGCAGGGTAGGGGTGGAGAAGCCAGGGCAGTAGGTGGGTGAGTGTGGCTAGGGCAGTGGGTTGGAATGGAGTCATAGGGAGAGGGATTAAAGATAGGATGATGGATAGTAGTGGAGTGGCCAATGGTTGGTGTGGGCGGTAATGGAACTGTACGAGGCAGTAGGGTATAGGAGGGATGGGGAGGTGGTTGAGCAATGGGGCGTTAGTGGAGAATGTGGAGGGTGGTAGGAAATGGAATGTTGATGGGGGAGCGGTACAGGGGGTGGGTGGTACAGTGGGTAGTAGTGGTACAGTGGTTGGAATAGTGATGGAGGTTACATGCATGACAGGTTGTTGAGAGTGAGGGAGAGTCAGTGGTTGATTAAAGCAATGATGAAGGTGTGAGGATAGCTGAGACGGAGAGGACGGGGCGGGTCGCTCTCCCGTGTTGTGATTGCCTCACGCCCCAACTCAGTTTCCGTTCAGGGCTTTTCTCGGTTTCACTTTATTTTATTAATTTTCGCATTAGGTTTAAAGTGTATATAGAACATTGTATTTCCGGAGTATTAATGCCCGTCTACTTAAGTTTGTATTAGTATAATTTATTAGATAAGGACGAGAGTATTTGAGCGACGTGGAATTCCGAACGAAGATTAAAGCGAACCCTGCCGCGCTTGACGGAGTCTGAGCTAAACATTACGTATAATTTCGACGGTAGGAGCTCGACGGCCAAGCAGTGAGCCATGGCGTGTACCTGTCTTCCCGCGCGGCGCCAGTGGTGGACAGTAGGTGGTGGGGTTGACATCAGGAGCCGCGTGTACAGTAGCTCGTGGTGTGTACCGAGTCTCACAACTCTCGTGAACTGTTCTCGTGGTGCGTCAGTTAGTGGTGGTAGTGTAGTGATCATGTATCAGTCAAGAGCTGTATTGGACAGATCAGAATACAGTATGTGTTGTATTAAGTGGAACATAATGCCTGGGACAAGTTATAACATAATAACTGATGATTCATTATTGTGAACAAGTAAAAGTTATCAGAATTCATAAGAGTTTATCGTATTGTTATAACGTGACTGGTTATTAAAGTAAAGAACTGTCGTATCTCTCGTCAGTATTTTCCTTAATGTCGAGAGATATATTTGTGGCTGCTCTCAGATTGATGACGATGATAATGATAAAGACGACGATGAAGATTATGATGACGTGTTTATCATGTCCCCAACAGCCACAGATCTCACTCGTGTGTCTACAGCCCTCTGGTGCTCCCTCGTGTGTTGGTGACCTGTGAACGTGAAATATGTGTTAGTTAATATTATTGTGTCATGTGTGTTCTAGGTAGTGAAGTATGTGGCGTTCAATGTATTAAATCGATAATTATTAGTTTTGGCGTAAAAAGTAATTTATGGTATTCCTGGAATCTTAGCGACCACATTCCTCCTCCCGGGGCCCCTGACCACTTCTTACCCCAAGGTAAAATAAATCGGTATCAGATTCCGATGGCTGAGTATTTGTCGTGGTATTTACCTTACACCGCCCACTACCACACCGGCACATCCGAGCCTCGTGTGAATATGTATATGGTTATATCTTAGTATCGTGCAGTAAGTCAATTAGGAAGGATTTGCAGTTTTATATTAAGATAACACAAATATTACTAGGGATTATTTATATAGTTATTTAAGTACTTAACTTCCATACAGTAATGACTGGCTACTATAATCATAACTCAACTCCACCAACTTATATTCAGGGTGACAAGTGCTGGTGTTCGTTACATGTACACACAGTTAACATGTGGTACAACACTAATTATGCCTGCATCTTGTACTATAATAACATTACAAGTAATAATGATGATAATTTCAATACTATTGTTAATGGTGAAGATGATATTAATAATATTAAAATAATAATAATAAAATTATTATTATTATTATTATTATTATTATTATTATTATTATTATTATTATTATTATCATTATCATCATTATCATTATTATTATTATTATTATTATTATTATTATTATTATTATTATTATTATTATTATTATTATTATTATTATTCCCTCGTACCAGGAATACCATAATTACTTTTGCAGGCCTTAGGCTCCTTAGTATGTACTCTACTGTACTGTGTGTTGTAGTGTTAGTAATGTACTATTACTATGGTGTACTGTAGTGTGAGTATTGTAGAGTTGTTGTAGTGCGAGTATTGTAGTGTGAGTACCGTAGAGTTAATGTATTGTAGTGTGAATATTGTAGTGCTATTGTTGATGTTAGTACCGTAGAGTTAATGTATTGTAGTGTGAATATTGTAGTGCTATTGTTGATGTTAGTACCGTAGAGTTAATGTATTGTAGTGTGAATATTGTAGTGCTATTGTTGATGTTAGTACCGTAGAGTTAATGTAGTAGTGTGAATATTGTAGTGCATTGTTGATGTTAGTACCGTAGAGTTAATGTATTGTAGTATGAATATTGTAGTGTTATTGTTGATGTTAGTACCGTAGAGTTAATGTATTTTAGTGTGAATATTGTAGTGCTATTGTTGATGTTAGTACCGTAGAGTTAATGTATTGTAGTGTTATTGTTGATGTTAGTCCCGTAGAGTTAATGTATTGTAGTATGAATATTGTAGTGTTATTGTTGATGTTAGTACCGTAGAGTTAATGTATTGTAGTGTGAATATTGTAGTGCTATTGTTGATAGTACCGTAGTTAATGTATTGTGTATGAATATTGTAGTGTTATTGTTGATGTTAGTACCGTAGAGTTAATGTATTGTAGTGTTATTGTTGATGTTAGTCCGCAGAGTTAATGTATTGTAGTATGAATATTGTAGTGTTATTGTTGATGTTAGTACCGTAGAGTTAATGTATTGTAGTATATTGTTGGATGTGAGTGTTGTAGTGAGTACTGCTCAGTTGTAACCTCCCCTTCACCCTTACCATCAGCCCGGCTAGCTCAGTGGGTAGAGCATGAGACTGCATCTCAATGTCATGGGTTCGAACCCCACTGGCAGGCCACGACACCATCATAACCTGTGTCACCCAACCCCTGCAGGGGGACACTGGGTTGTGGCTCTGTTATGTTTGTGTGTTGTATTTGGCTCTGTTGTGTTGTTAGTGTTGTATTGTGGCTCTGTTGTGTTGTTAGTGTGTTGTATTGTGGCTCTGTTGTGCTGTTAGTGTTGTATTGTGGCTCTGTGTTGTTAGTGTGTTGTATTGTGGCTCTGTTGTGCTGTTAGTGTGTTGTATTGTTTGTGTTTGTTGTTTATTGTGGCTCTGTTGTGCTGTTATGTGTGTTGTATTGTGGCTCTTGTGTTGTTAGTGTGTTGTAGTGGCTCTGTTGTGCTGTTAGTGTGTTGTATTGTGGCTCTGTTGTGTTGTTAGTGTGTTGTATTGTGGCCTGTTATGTTTGTGTGTTGTGCTCTGTTGTGCTGTTTAGTGTGTTATTGTGGCTCTGTTGTGTTTGTAGGTTGTTTGTGGCTCTGTTGTGTTTGTGTGTTGTATTGTGGCTCTGTTGTGTTTGTGTGTTGTATTGTGGCTCTGTTGTGTTATAGTGTTGTATTGTGGCTCTGTTATGTTTGTGTTGTATTGTGGCTCTGTTGTGTTGTTAGTGTGTTGTATTGTGCTCTGTGTTGTTAGTGTGTTGTATTGTGGCTCTGTTGTGTTGTTAGTGTGTTGTATTTGGCTGCTGTGTTTGTGTGTTGTATTGTGGCTCTGTTGTGTTAGTGTGTTGTATTGTGGCTCTGTTGTGTTGTTAGTGTGTTGTATTGTGGCTCTGTTGTGTTGTTAGTGTGTTGTATTGTGGCTGCTGTGTTTGTGTGTTGTATTGTGGCTCTGTTGTGTTGTTAGTGTGTTGTATTGTGGCTCTGTTATGTTTGTGTGTTGTATTGTGGCTCTGTTGTGTTGTTAGTGTGTTGTATTGTGGCTCTGTTGTGTTAGTGTGTTGTGGCGGTCTGTTGTGTTGTAAGTGTGTTGTATTGTGGCTCTGTTGTGTTGTTAGTGTGTTGTATTGTGGCTGCTGTGTTTGTGTGTTGTATTGTGGCTCTGTTGTGTTAAGTGTGTTGTATTGTGGCTCTGTTGTGTTGTTAGTGTGTTGTATTGTGCCTGTTGTGTTGTTAGTGTGTTGTATTGTGGTCTGTTATGTTTGTGTGTTGTGGCCTGTTGTGCTGTTAGTGTTGTATTGTGGCTCTGTTGTGTTGTTAGTGTGTTGTATTAACACTGTTGTGTTGTATTGTGCCTTATGTTTGTGTGTTGTGGCTCTGTTGTGTTTGTGTTGTATTGTGGCTCTGTCGTGTTGTTAGTGTTGTATTGTGGCACTGTTGTGTTGTTAGTGTGTTGTATTGTGGCTCGTGTTTGTTGTATTGTGGCTCTGTTGTTGGTAGTATTGTAGCTGCATGTTGTTAGTGTGTTGGTGTGTTGTATTGTGGCTCTGTTGTTGGTAGTGTTTTGGCTGTGTTGTAAGTAGTGTTGTAGCTCTGTTGTTGTCAATGTGTGTAGTGTGTCGTGGCTCTATGCTGTGACTATATTGTTGGTAGTGTGTTGTAATTGTGTTGTTGGCAGTTTTCCGGCTCTGTGTTTTGGAAGAATTAATGGGTCACTCTTGTTGTGGATGATGTGGCTGCGTGTTGAGTGGTCGTATAAGGTGTGTTATGTTGTGGTTGTTCTATGGTGGTGTGGTCGTGTTAAAGGTGTGGCTATGTTGTGGTTGTTCTATGGTGGTGTGGTCGTGTTAAAGGTGTGGCTATGAGTGTTTTACTGCTCTGTTAGTACCTCGTCTTATTCAAGTGTGGCGGGCAGTCGTATATATGCACATCTTACTGTTGTTGTGTTGTAATGCTGGTGTGCTGTAAGACTGTGTTGTTGTGTGTTGTGTGTTGTGACTTATTTGTATTGTCTGTTATAATCCTTAGGTTATAATCTGTGGTTGCTTATTATTTTCTGACATTAATTTGTTTATTTTGCCCACTGTTTTGTCTGCTTTATATTTATATTTTTTTCATTTTTTTTTCTTCACGGGGGAAATGGTGTTAAGTCGTGTCATTGTGTAGGCTGATGGTGTGGGTGTACGGTGTGGGTGTGGGTGTTGGGTGTGGGTGTATAGTGCAGTATTTGATAGGTTCACTTGCTCCAAAAAGTATATCTTTAGGAGGGGGTCGAATTTCAGAGTGAACACTACGGCTCCTGTTGTCTCGGTAGGGTTGTTAAAATCCATCGGTAGTTGTGTAAATATTGTCTCACACAAATTCGTAAAGATAGTTTTTGGAGCGAGTGTATATGAGCCTTGTATGTCCCTCTGTAAAATAAATGATTATGTACTGTATGTGAAACTGTATGTTTTGTAATTATGTAGTAATGCATGTACACATTGTCTTGTATTTTGTATGTTCTGTAGCTGTGGAGTTTATGTATTGTATGTTTGTGTCCCTCTTCAGTTTATGTGCTTCAATACGGTGCAAACAAGTGTACATGAAGTTGGGTGATATCGTTGCTGTAACTTGGCGCCGTGGTTGCGTTGTTATCCTTGTGGTGTGGTGAGTGAAGGAGTATGAGGGCGACCTGTGGCGAGTGGTGAGTAGTGTGTCGGGGTGGTGCTCGCCACACCTGGGCTGGCCGGGGTGTAAGCCTCGCCCTCACTACCGTCACCATGTCAGACTACGTCGGGGAAGGTGTTACGTGGGCTGGCGGCTGCTTCATGCAGCCCGTCGCCCTCGTGTCCTCGCGAGACCTTGCCACCACCTCCTGAGCCTTCCGCGAGACTCCCGAATAGTGCCTCGCCTTCTTTCTTCTCACCACCGCAGCGCCACCGTCACGTGTCGCACCGTGAGTGGGGTGTCCAGATACCGGAGACCTGTGGTGGCAACGGCCTGGGGTACACTAGACCCAATGGCCCCGGCCGCTGCCCCTGACGGAAGTAAGTTGGCCCCCGAGCCGCCCCTCGTCACCGTCCATGTCAAAAACAACAGCTGTGCAGCCGGGTCAGAGGCCTTCTTCAACCTGACCCAACATGGTGGGCGGCGGGGTACTGCCACCCCGCTCCTCGTCGTGTGTGTCGGCTTTCAGTCGTGGATCATATAAGATACATTCCTTAGCCTCGCCCGCGCTACCCACCACCCATAATGGACTGGGAAGACGTGAGTATGGTTCATGGTGGGCGGCGGATTGGGCGGAGTTATAGTGCGGCGCCAGGTGACGGGGGTCCCTAGAGTGATGACTGGGTCACGGGTAGCTGGTCGCCGCGCCCAGAGACTGCGGCCGCGTCTCTCTATGTGTGGCGACCATCACGTCCACCACCACCACCAGCACCTCACCGTCCAGCACCAGCCAGCCAAATACCAAAAGACTTACGACCCCTGGGGTATCGAGAAGGCTTTGAGGGTAGCAACGTGTCCGTAATGCCCCGTGCAGCAACGCCCCCGCCGCCCGCCCATAGCCCGCCCCCAAGCCCTAGCAAGTGGCGCCACGGTCCTCCCGACGTGCCGGACTGTATGTGTCAGCCATGCAGTTTGGGCGTGCTAGTTGCCCGTGCCTACAAGGCTGTTCTAAAGGCCGCCTCCAACTGTAAGTACCCTTGAATTGAATCAAACCGTAGGACATACACTGATACAACCTGAGCATGAGCAGTCGTCGTGTAGAGCCTGGCAGGTTATATCTCTCACAGCAGCTCACACATATATCAACACAATCACCCCATAACATTTGGTGCCTCATTATATATAGTCATTTGATAACCGTTTTATTATTGTATCATAATGCATTTTACTGTGATGCTGGCAGTCACAGTGACATTGATCAATACGAGGATGGGAAAAGTCTGAAGGGAATGAGAGAAAGAATGGGGCAACTGAGTAGTGATTCGGGAAAAGGAGACATGTTTAAAATCTAGCGAGAAATAAATACAGAGAACTTAAGATTAAAACATTGACCAATGGTAAGACAGAGAATATGGACTATAACAATGTATGGTAGAGAGACGTGAGCATGACGTGACCAAGATGCACTCGATAAAAATACCAGTAGAATGTCCACCGTCGGTATCCGGAGGTGACTTGCGTGTGAAGATGACGAGCAGTGTTTGTTGTGACGACTTAATGGACACGAGCGAGCAAGGAGAGAGGCGGCGGTGATCACGCTGACGTATGGAGAAAGACGTACTGTACTGTGCAAGATGGGGGGAAGGGACTGGAACGTGATGCAGAGGCTGAAGAGTCTGCAAAACTCATTATAATACAGAGAGTAAGTCCAATGAGCCGGGGAAGAGCGATATGTATGGGAAAGGAAAGTTGCCTGGGTGACGTGTGTGAAGGTGAAGTCATGTAAGATAATTGGTGGAGGAAGCGCTCTTGTCTGCGTCTGAAAGTGTTAATTGCTTGCACCATGAATTACCTTTTGCTGATGTAGTGGTGAAGCTGTGAATCGTGGCTCTGTGTGCGGCGTGAAGGATGAGGCGAGACGGAATAAAAAGTTGAATGGAATTTTCACGTCTTTTCTTAATTTTTCTCCTTCAAATTTGTGGTTCCGACGTGTGATGAAAAACCGATTTATTAGGTCAAAACTTATTATATATTCTGTATATATAAAACCCTGAAGTAGAGGCCAGATATTACCAAGTGTTCAGGCAATTTTGTCCACAACTGTACATCCTTAGCTCTTTGGTTCAGGAAGGATATTGATATTATGAATCCTTCTGGACCGAGGACTACGGGGTCAGGGACACACTGGACCGAGGACTATGGGTCAGGGACACTGGACCGAGGACTACGGGGTCAGGGACACTGGACCGAGGACTATGGTATCAGGAACACACTGGACCGAGGACTACATGAACAGTCACATGAGCCACAAGTAACAACGAAATGTGGTGAAGTGTATGTATGTATGTGCTTGTATGACATTAATGTTACGTGTGCATGAGTGTATGTAAATCGCTGTACTTTGTTTTCCTGTGAACGTCGAGTCACTATATCCAGTATTTCCCATTCATGATCCCGCGACGACAACGTGGAGTAACGAGCTGAGACTTTCACTCCCCCATGTCTCTTTATAACATGCAGAGGTCCGCTAGTATGATAAATTATCGACATCTGGTTTCTCTCAGTACAGCAGGTGGACTGAGGGAGTGATAGCAGTGTGTTGAAGGAGTGTTAGCAGTGTGTTGAAGGAGTGTTAGCAGTGTGTTGGAGTGATAACAGTGTGTTCAAGGAGTGATAGTGTTGAAGGAGTGATAGCAGTGTTGAAGGAGTGATAGCAGTGTTGAGGGAGTGATAGCAGTGTGTTGCCATGTTGACACGTGGAGTACTTTTGTCCCCACTCGAGTTCGCGGAGTAGAATGGAATCGCTTACCTGGCCGATCCTTCCTCTAGGCGTGATAACCCTTGAAGGTGTTGGATAGATAGTCCGGTAATTAGGTATATTTCGGTTAAAATTGGTGGTATGTCGGAGATTTTTTTACTTCATGGCTTCGTAATCGTCATCAGTATAAAATGACGTTCGGGGATGTATCGCGTGGTGGATGTTACTTCCTCATCAGGTGCTGTGTGTTCGCGTCACGTCCACTCTCCCTCCAGAGTTTCTTAAGACTTTATATAAGTAACCAGTTGGAACTTTCACTCAGAGTATAATGGTAAAGTAAATGTGTATGTGTTTGTGCCTGTGCTTGCGTGCGTGTGTATGTATGTATGTATGTATGTGCTTGAATGATATGATATGTTTGTGTGCGTGTGTCTATATTTGTATGTATGTATGTATGTAGAATTTAAGTAACATTATTTTGTATAGGGTGAACATTACATTAAAACAAGTACAGTATTTCTCCATGTAAGTAGTTCAAACAATTAACTGTAGGGCACAAAGAACGTCTCTACAGTTAACAGCGTGAGCGTGGTAATGGCGGGAAAGATGTGTTCATTGTGTCGTAATTACTCCCCATTAACGTCCATTAAAATAAAAAAACCCGCGTAATTTGATTTTTTTGGGGGTTGGGGGGTCCTACAGTAACCAGAGAATTCCTAACCTATCCTATCCTATCCTATCCTAATCTAACCGTACATTACCTAAACTTACCTTACCTAATTATATACTTTGTTTACAGTAGGTGACGCATCAGGAAGGAGTGTAATGGTGTAGTGTTTACCTCAGGGTCACCTGTGCTTGATTAACAGGTGAGGTCAGGTGAGATGAGGTAGATGGTGGGACGGATGGGTGAGGTTGAGGGATTGAGGAGGAGGAGGAGGAATTGAGGAGGAGGAAGGAAGGGAAGAAGTTGGAGAGACGAATTGGGGGGTGAAGGAGGACATAAGGAAAAGAGAGAGAAAGAGAACGAAGGAGATAGAGAGAAGAGTGAGAGTAGGAGGAAGAGGGGGAGTAAGAGAAGAAAGATGAAGGGACGAGAGAAGAGAAGGTAAAACAAGGGAGATAGAGATGACGGAATTAGTAAGGGTGAATAAGGAAGTAAGGAAAAGGGTGGTTGGACAAGTAAGAATAAGAAGGTAAACATGGAGAGAAAGATAGAGATGGTAACACTGAGTTGAGGAAGAGATGATGAAAAGCAACAGGAGGATAAGTAGGAGGAAGGATAGGAAGCAAGAAGGGGAGGGAGGGAGAGAATGAAGAAGGTGGGAGGGAAAGGGACAGCAATTTTGAGTATCAGTGAAGGGTGGAGAGGTGTGATGGTGAAGGGTGGAGAGGTGTGATGGTGAAGGGTGGAGAGGTGTGATGGTGAAGGGTGGAGAGGTGTGATGGTGAAGGAGAGGATGGTGAAGGAGAGGTGTGATGATGAAGGGTGGAGAGGTGTGATGGTGAAGGTGGGAGAGGTGTGATGATGAAGGTGGGGTTGTGTAATGATGAAGGGGTGAGAGGTGTGATGGTGAAGGGTGGAGTTGTGTAATGATGAAGGGTGGAGAGGTGTGATAGTGAAGAGTGGATGATGAAGGGTGAGAGGTGTGATGGTGAAGGTGAGAGGTGTGATGGTGAAGGGTGGAGAGGTGTGATGGTGAAGGGTGAGGTGTGATGATGAAGGGTGGAGAGGTGATGGTGAAGGGTGGAGTTGTGTAATGATGAAGGGTGGAGAGGTGTGATGGTGAAGGGTGGAGAGGTGTGATGGTGAAGGGTGGAGGTGTAATGATGAAGGGTGGAGTTGTGTAATGATGAAGGGTGGAGAGGTGTGATGGTGAAGGTGGAGTTGTGTAATGATGAAGGGTGGAGAGGTGTGATGGTGAAGGGTGGAGTTGTGTGATGGTGAAGGGTGGAGTTGTGTAATAATGAAGGTTGAGAGGTGTGATGGTGAAGGGTGGAGTTTGTGATGGTGGAGAGGTCTGGTGTTGAAGGGTGGGTGTGTGATGGTGGGAGGTGTGGTGGTGAAGGGTGGAGAGGTGGATGGTGAAGGGTGGAGTGGTGTGATGGTGAAGGTGAGTTGTGTAATGATGAAGGGTGTAGAGGTGTGATGGTGGAGGTGTGATGATGAAGGTGAGAGGTGTGATGGTGAAGGGTGGAGTTGTGTAATGATGAAGGGTGGAGAGGTGATGGTGAAGGGTGGAGTTGTGTAATGATGAAGGTGTAGAGGTGTGATGGTGAGAGGTGTGATGATGAAGGTGGAGAGGTGATGTGGGAGTTGTGTAAATGAAGGTGGAGAGGTGTGATGGTGAAGGGTGGAGTTGTGTAATGATGAAGGGTGTAGAGGTGATGGTGGAGAGGTGTGATGATGAAGGTGGAGAGGTGTGATGTGAGTGTAATGATGAAGGTGGAGAGGTGTGATGAAGGGTGAGAGTGTGAGAAGGTGAGGGGTGATGGTGAAGGGTGAGGTGGTAATTGAGAAGGTGGAGAGGTGATGGTGAAGGGTGGAGAGGTGTGATGGTGAAGGGTGGAGGTGTGATGGTGAAGGTGGAGGAGTGGAGAGGTGTAATGATGAAGGGTGGAGTGGTGTAATGATGAAGGGTGGAGAGGTGTGATGGTGAAGGTGGAGTGGTGTAATGATGAAGGGTGGAGTGGTGTAATGATGAAGGGTGGAGGTGTGTAATGATGAGGGTGGAGGGTGTAATGATGAAGGGGTGAGGTGTGATGGTGAAGGGTGGAGTTGTGTGATGGTGGAGAGGTTGTGATGGTGAAGGGTGGTGTTGTGTGATGGTGGAGAGGGTGGTGGTGAATGGAGAGGTGTGATGGTGAAGGGTGAGTGGTGTGATGGTGAAGGGTGGAGAGGTGATGGTGAAGGGTGGAGTTGTGTGATGGTGAAGGGTGGAGTTGTGTGATGGTGAAGGTGGAGTGGTGTGATGGTGAAGGGTGGAGTGGTGATGGTGAAGGGTGGAGTTGTGTGATGGTGGACAGGTGTGATGGTGAAGGGTGGAAGGTGTGATGGTGAAGGGTGGAGAGGTGTGATGGTGAAGGGTGGAATGGTGTGATGGTGAAGGGTGGAGGTGTGATGGTGAAGGGTGGAGTAGTGTGATGGTGAAGGGTGGAGTTGTGTGATGATGAAGGGTGGAGAGGTGTGATCGTGAAGGGTGGCGGGGTGAAGGTGCCACAGTGGGCGAATCCACGAAAAAAGTTACAAGAAAGAGTTACAAAATAAACCTAACCTAACCTACTGTACGTGCAATGCCGTATATATATATATATATATATATATATATATATATATATATATATATATATATATATATATATATATATATATATATATATATATATATATATATATATATATATATATATATATTTCATGTAAATCATAAATGAAAAGTGATAAAATCTTGATAAATAAAATATGTTAGCTGTCTTATTCAAGACATCTCAACAGATGCAAAAGCATGTTCTGTGTATTTTATAATATATATATATATAAATATATATATATATATATATATATATATATATATATATATATATATATATATATATATATATATATATTGTGTTGTCAATGTGTACAAGTCATGTGACCTGTGACTTTATTTCCGTTCACCCAGTGGACAGGTGAAGGGGTGATGCTAGTTATGGGTGAAAGGGTTAACAGGTATTCTAGTAAAGGGTGAGTGAGGAGAAATGGGTGCAAGAGGGAAGGGTTGAGGGGGGAACACACCTGGTGGAAGGTAGGTAGGTAAGTAGGTGGACACACTGGGTAGCATTCCGGGGATCACATTACAGTAAGATGAACCAGCAGACTTTCCCTGCCGGGTTGGAGGAGCCTACAAGGGACCGTCAGACCCTTGCCAGGTGAGGTTGATTAGTGCATCAAGACTCACTCACCTGGGTTGATGGTGTCTAACTGTACTTTGTTTTTGCCTTTGTTCACCGTCACGTACATGAACCATTAAGGCTCTCCTGTGGGTGAGGCTGTGAGGGCGTGAGACTCTCCTTGATGGACCAAGTCGTGTTTACTGTGCACCAGTTTCTGTGTCACAAGAGACGAAAAGAGGCATTAGTTGTTTGTTCTTTACTCGGGTCTTGACAGTGATAGTTATTGATAAGTTTAGAAAATCGAATGAAATAAATAAATAAATACCTTCTCAACGTCAATTCATATCTTGGTTATAAATTTAGTTAACTGGAATAATTATGTGATCCCAAGTTAACGTAACGTAACTCAACCTAACCTAACCTAACCTGACTTCACCATTAGGATTAAGGGGACCCACTCACCAAACCAGAGAGCGTTGATTGGCCTAAGCAGTCTTCCTTCTTGTGTCTATAAGGGAAGTACAGTATATGTTTGACCCCTCCCCTCATCCTCCCTCCTTCTCCCCCCAAGACAGCAGCAACATGAAGTAATAACAATGATGGCAGATATTACGCAGGTTGAATTACACTCCCGTTAATTGACCGTGAAATAATGACAAGTTGTTCACTCTGAGAGACACCCTGGTATCTGATCCTTTTAATAACTACCTCAGATTGTTTTGTTCTTTTGGTGGTGCCTGAGTCGAGTCATGTGGTGCAGAGGTCAGAGGTCAATAAGCGTGTAGCGGCCCTGACACTGTGCTCCGGGCCGCCGTCGTCTGGTTAATGACTTGATGGTATAATTAAGGTTACCTGTTAGTAAGGTTTAATATAACAGTGTCATAGGATCACCTGAAGAATAACCACCCCAGCTTATTTCACCTTAAGTGTAATATAACGAAGGCGACAACAAGAGTATATTTGATGTGTGTGTGTGAGCGAGCGCCCGCCTCCCGTGACCCTGAGCATGTAAAGGAAATTCTTGGTTCAGCTTAAGATAGTGTATGTTGGTGACCAAATAGAGTGTGGCGCCCTCCCCACCCTGCCCATACATCTGCTACGCCCATCCAGCCTCCCCCCCCACTCGCCCATCAATTTCCTCTGATTACTAGCAAGTCCTGACCTCTTCGCTGGCAGGTTTTAATTTTCCTGACTAATAGACATATAATATCTATTAAATATATTGTATAGAAGTCTCTCAATATCCATCCTGTTGGTGTAATCCTAATGGTAAGTCTTAATGGGCGTAATGGTAGTTTGTGTGTTAAGACTGTGAGACGGTGAGCAGACAGTGGAGGGTTGAGGAGACAACATACTGTAGCCGTCAGTGTTATGGTATGTCGGTGAACGGAAATAAAGTCACAGGAAAAAAATCACATGACTTGTACACATTGACAACACAATATATATATATATATATATATATATATATATATATATATATATATATATATATATATATATATATATATATATATATATATATATAATGGCATTGTACGTAGGTTAGGTTAAGTTAGGTTTGGTTTTTCAATCCAGTGTGGGTTTTTTTTTGGGGCACTCTACATCCTTGTGTAAGGTGAAGCGCAGAAGCGTTTACAGAGCCCAACAGGAAGCATGCTAAGTTCATGCTTGCCTTTATGTCTCTGAGTTAAGGGCGTGAAGCCTGAAGAGTCAAGGGCGTAGAAGCCTGAAGAGTCAATGGTTTGTGTCAGTTATTGGAAGCTCCATCAACTTGTCCCTGAATACGAATTCGCAACTTTCGACTTACAACAGGTACCTACTTTACTGCTAGGTGAACAGGGACAAGGGGGCTAGGAAGTGTGTCCAAACAACTTCCACCGGCCCGGGAATCGAACCCGTGACATCTCGCTTGCGAAGGCAAGAGCGGTACCACTCTACCACCAGCACCCCCAATCCAGTGTGTTGAAAGATGGCCAGAGCCTTAACACTTGTGGCAGCTGACCTAACACATGTTCCATCATCCTGTACACAACATTTGTTCTATCAATGTTAAAATAGTAACAGCGTAATACTCCAGACCGCATGAGTGTTCTGTGTGGCTGATTAATGAGTTTACCTGGATCATAACGTCAGCTGTAATATATTACCTTCTATAAAATTAAACATTTCGTCATTCGTCATATTGTGGTGTGTAACCAATCACTTGACGGACTGATACGCCTCTGTAAAGCCTGTTGGTCCGTCGCTCCGGTTGTGTGTTGGTAATAATAGCAGGCCGCGTCAGTCCTGTTAAGGCTCTTAGTTATTGTGACTAAACCAATTGTTAGTTTACAGAGATCATTATGTGATGTTATACAAAGTAGACTCCGGTATGACGGTGGTTGAGTGTATCTACAGTATAGTACAGTCGGCAAGCATTGTAATTAAGTTGGTAATGTGGGAAATTCGAGTCCCTACCAGTGTCCGATTTACTTAGCGACACCTCTAAAATACTTGCAGAGTCATAGTGTAAATTGTAATAATTATTTGTATTTGTTATGATGTAAACCGTAGGGCTGATAGTTTACGTACAGTGGTTGTCTCAGGTCAGACCGTGAGACTCCCTGCACACGCTACCTTCAGCTGCAGGTGTGAGGAAGGACATTACGGGGAATGGCCTCACGATACCCACGGTTGGTGATGACGGAGCGGTGGTGTGAGTCCTTCAAGGTCGCTGGCCAGTTGTGAGGAGAGGGTAACGTGAAGACCGGAGGGAGGAAGAGGGCTGAAGGAGGAAGAAAAGCAGGATAAATATTTTAGAGGAGAGAATGTGTTAAGTGATGCCGGGATGAGACATGCATGACAAGCCGAGGAGGAGAAGGGGGAGGGGGAAGAGAAGAAAGAGAGAAGTAGAAGTAGGAGGAAGAACAGCAGGAATATTTTAGGGGAGAGAATGTGTTAAGTGATGCCGGGATGCATGACAAGCCGAGGAGGAGGAGGAAGGAGGAGGAGGAGGAAGGAGGAGGAGGAGCCGGAATGGATATTTTCTCACTGATGTCGAGTAATATTTTATGCTGCGAGAACCGACTAAGCAGGAGAAAGGTGTTTGACATGGAAGTTTTACCAGAAGAGACGAGGAGTGGATGCTGACTATGGGGGTAAACTGCCTGGCTCTGAGACTATATTTCCCTCCCCACCCTTCACTACTTCTTCAGTTCAGCTTTCTGTAGGATAACTGTAAGGTAGGATTATTGGAACTCCCTCTGACTGAGCCCATGGTGGCTGGGGAGGCAGGAGGTGTCGCGTGATGGAGAGCGTTTTTAATGGAGGGCGTGTGACAGGTTGGACGGTGCTTGCTGGTGCGTCAACCGTGTGTCATTTTATGCCATTTATGTACTGCTTGTTGTGTGTGGCCACATGTTGCATCTGGCGCGGTCACTACCGGGGCCTTGTCACAAGTTTGTCACTGCCGAGGCCACGTCACAAGTTTGTCACTGCCGGGGCCATGTCACGTTTGTCACTGCCGGGGCCATGTCACGTTTGTCACTGCCGGGTCCATGTCACAGCATCAAACGTCCATGTCGCAGCCACGTCACTGTCGGGTACATATCATAGCTGCGTCACTCCCATGATCATGTCACAGCAGCGTTACTGATGGTTCTACGTCACAGCAGCGTTACTATATGCAGCGTGTGTGGTCAGTGTACGTCACAAGACCTGTCCTGTGTAGTGTAAGAGTTGTTATTGTCTCTGATCATCGGTGGTACACGCTGGCCTGGTGGTGAAGGTACAGCCCCACGGTACAGTACCTCAACATGTTGTACCGCAGCGCCTTTATGTTCTGACCTCGTGTAGATGTTTCCACAGTTTATTACTTAAGATAATGTTTCCTGTTAACAAAAGAACTATTCAGTATTTCCTTTCTGTGATTTTACACCGTACACACACACACACACACACACACACACACACACACCCTCTCTCTCTCTCTCTCTCTCTCTCTCTCTCTGAGCCGTCCCTGCTTATCATTGAGGGTAACACCGTATTTCCACATAGGGTTGTGGACTTTATATAGTAGTGTGTGTGTGTGTGTTTTACTCTGACGGTTAGGTTAGTTTAAGTTTGGTTAGGTTATGTTTGTTTAGGTAAGGTAAGGTTTGGTTTGGTTTGGTTAAGTTAAGTTTAGTTAAGTTTGGTTTGTTTAGGTTTAGTTAGGTTAGGTTCGATTAGATTAGTTTGTTTGATTAGATTTGTAAGGTTTGGTTTGGTTAGTTTGGTTAGGTTAGGTTAGTTAATCTTCAGTTTAGGTTAAGTAAGGTTAGGCTAGTTAATCTTTAGGTTAGGTAAAGTATAAGGTAAGTTAAGTTTGGTTTGGTTAATTTAGGCACAGATCAGGTTAATAGTTCAGGTCAGGTTAGGTTAGGTCAGGTTAGGTAAGGTAAGGTAGACGTTGTCTGCATTCCTGAGTGTGAAATTGTCACTCCAAAGGGGGTTTCGCCAGTAGAGAGGTCGGGTGGAGTCAAAACAAGCAGGTCCTGGGGAGTAAAATTGGTTACTCAGGACAAGGGGTAAAACAGGACCAGGGAAGGGTGCTTAAATGTATACTATACAAACAGCAGGAGTGTTAGAAATAAAATAGACTTGCTGAGAGCGGTTGTATGTACCGAGAATGTAGACGTCACAGCAATCACCGAAACTTGATGAATCTGGCGAGCACAAATTTTTATCAGAGTACCACATAGAAGAGTACAACCTTTTTCACAAGGACAGGGAAGGTAGGAAAGGGGAGGGTCCCACTCTTCGTCAGGGATACATTAAAATGTTATATTAATAATTCAATAAAGGGTGAAATAGGAACCGAGTCTGTATGGGATAGAAATTGCAGGAGAGAAAAACTAATTGTGGAAGTGAGTTACAGGCCCCCAAGTCTTGGGAAAGAAGCAGCACAGCCCATATGGCAGGAAATGAGTAGGGCAGCAAGATACGACAACCTGTGCATTATGGGGGATTTCAACTTCAGAAATATTGACAGGGACAACATTATAGGTGACTATGAATGTGAAAACTTCCTAGACGCAGTACAGGACAACCTTTTACAACAGCTAATTACAGAACCTACTAGAGGTGACAATATATTAGACCTAGCATGAACAAATAAAGAAAATATCAGAGATATTACAGTAGGGAAGAACCTAGGGAACAGTGATCACAGAGAAATCAGGTTCACCCTAAATCGGGAAACGAAAAACAATGACAATATGGTCAGAGTCCCAGACTTTCCATGGGCGGATTATGGGGGGTTAAGAAGGTACCTAGGTGAGGTCGCCTGGGAATCGGTCAGGTCAGTCCCGGGTAGGAACGGATGAGGTCACCGGCGACACAACAGTTAATCATGACTATAATATATTCACTAGTATACTACATAAAGCACGAGAACAAAATATACCATACAGAAAAATTAAGTCAAATTAGAATGAGCCAAGGTGGATGACCGAAAAAATTAAACATGACATAGGAATAAAGAAAGGAAATAATAAGAAATTAAAGGGAAGGAAAGAGCATTTCAGAGTTAGGTATCTAATATACTATAGGAATAGCCGTGTGTGTGTGTGTGTCTGTTCTGGGCAACGGCACAATCGTTTTTCATCAAACTTGGTGGAAAAATCGCAAAAAAAAATGTAGAGTAGAACAAACCTGGTCCCATGTCGATGGTTTCTTTAGGAAGGCATTAATTAACCATTTTGTCGCTGTACGCTGTCAGCTGGACGGCGGTTGCGCGCTAGCCAAGCACGAGCGTTCAAAGTTTCACCGGGCACGAAGGGCCCTCGATCACTTGTAATGAACTATATAGGAATGTTAAGAAAAATGTAAGGAAGGCAAAGAGGGACTACGAAATCAGGATAGTAAGAGAATCCAAGGCGAATCCCAAGCGATTTTTCCAGGTATATAGGACAAAGGTCAAGGACAAAGTGGGACCTTTAAAATCAGAGAGAGGAGAAGTGATCGATGATAGTGAGAAAATAAGCAAAGCATTGAACAGCTACTTCTTATCAGTTTTCACAGAAGAAATTCACGAGGAAACGCCAGAGGTGGAACTGATATTTACGGGAAATGAAGAAAAGAAATTAAAAAATATCACTATCAGAAAAGAGGATGTTCTTAAGAAGATGAATAAATTAAAGACGACAATCCCTAGGGCCGGATGAAATTTTCCCTCGAGTTTTGAAAGAGTGTAAGGAAAAGATTAGCAGACCCCTCGTAAATTTATTTACAAAATCATTTGACACGGTAGTTGTGCCAGACTTGTGGAAACAGGCAAATGTAGTACCCATATTCAAAAAGGGAAACAGAGCATCAGCGTCAAATTACCGGCCGATTAGTTTGACGTCAGTAGTGGGGAAATTTCTTGGTTCAATTATAGCGAATAGCATCCGGTCGCATTTAGAGAAAAACAATTAATCTACGACTCTCAACATGGGTTTACAAAGGGAAAATCTTGTCTAACAAATCTGCTGACGTTTTTTAGGAAAGTCTTTGAGGTAGTAGATAATGACGAAAATTACGATGTTAACTGCTTAAACTTTAGCAAAGCGTTTGACAGAGTACCGCATCAGAGGCTTCTGAGAAAAGTTAAGGCTCATGGTATCGAGGGAGAAGTTTTAAATTGGATAAAATCAAGGCTCACCGAAAGAACACAAGAGCGTCAGCGTAGATGGCGTTAAATCTGAGTGGGGCTGTGTAACCAGTGGGGTTCTGGGGTCAGTACTGGGCCCACTCTTGTTCATAATCTACATAAACGATCTAGATACTGGGATCAGTAGTGACATAAGCAAGTTTGCGGATGACACCAAAATTGGGCAGCAGATTAATTCAGGGCCGGTTGGAAATGCACTACAGGAGGATTTAAATAAACTTCAGGAGTGGTCAGAAAAATGGCAAATGAAATTCAACACCAGCAAGTGCAGCGCACTTAATATTGGAAGAACAAATACTGTCAATGTATACAGCCTCAACAACATCAACCTAGAGGAATCGACTTGTGAAACAGACTTAGGTACTTGTAAGCCTGACCTACGGCCTAGAAAACAGTGCTTTAATGTTCGAAATAAAACAGAGTATTAGGTTTTATATTCAAGTAAGTAATAAGAGTGAGGTCATATTGCAACTATATTTGCGCTAGTCAAGCCGCACCTCGATTATGCGGTTCAGTTCTGGTGCCCTTATTATAGAATGGATATCAATTCACTAGAGTCGGTGCAGCGAAGAATGACGAAAATGATTCCGACTTAGAAACCTTCCATATCAAGATAGATTAAAGAAACTAAACTTGCATCTAGAAAGACGAAGAGTGCGAGGAGATATGATAGAAGTAATAAAGGGAGATAGATAAAGTTCTTATAATATCCGAGCAGGATAGGACTCGTAGCAACGGATTTAAGTTGGATAAGTTTAGGTTTAGGGAGGAGATAGGAAGGAACTGGTTCACAAAGAGGGTGGTAGACGAGTGGAACAAGCTTAGCAACTTTGTAGTCAGTGCTGGAACGCTGGAAAGTTTTAAAAGGAGGCTAGGTAGATTCATGGATGATAGAGAGTGGTAGTAACTCTAAACAGGAGCTGCCGTGCACAGGCCAACCAGCCTATTGCAGACCCCTTATTTTCTTATGTTCTCAGGTCGGGTTAGGTTAGGTTAGGTTACAATCTTCATGCTGTGCACGGAGTGCTGCCTCACACAATGAACCTTAATCATGTAAATCCCGTTATCATTGTTCAAGACCCGCGGCTGCTTCCTTCTGTTTGTTTACGGTATACTGTATGACCCGCTTACACCATCCGCTTACACCACACGCTTATACCACCCACTTCACCACTTACACCGCCCGCATACACCGCCCACTTATACCACTCTAATCTTATTCTAACCTAACCTGATCTGCTTACACCATCCGTTATTCGAAATCACCTGGAGAAGCTCAAGTTGATCAATGATTCCCAACATGGCTTCACAAGCGAGCGTTCATTTCTAATTAATCTATTAATATTATTTTCATCTGTTTTCGAATCAGTGGACGAGGGGCTCAATTATGATGTGGTATATCTCGACTTTAGTAAAGCCTTCGACAGAGTCCCCCACGAAAGACTAACAAGAAGAGTGGAGGCTCATGGCATTGGAGAAAATATTTTAAAATAGATTAGGGCGTGGTTACAGGACAGGAAACAGCGAGTGAGCATTAACGGCACTAAATCAGATTGGAGCAACGTCACTAGTGGAGTACCCAAGGCTCAGTCCTTGGACCAATATTATTTATTATATACATAAACGACATAGATATCGGCGTAGACAGCAACATAATTAATTTGCTGAGGACACTAAAATAGGGCGTGTAATTACATCTCATGAGGTCTCCGCAAAACTACAGGAAGATCTAAACAAAGTTTTCGAATATTCTGAAAAATAGCAGATGAAATTCAATGTGGACAGATGTAAAGTACTCACTTTAGGAGATGTAAACAGGGAAACCGGATACCAGATGAACAACGATGTTAATGAGAAACTCGACTGTGAGAAAGATTTAGGAGTAATGATAAGTAGGAATCTTAAGCCAAGTAAACAATGTGTATTTGCTCGAAACAAGGCTAATAAAGTACTTGGGTTCATACAAAGGAGTGTTAGTTACAAGACTAGCGAGGTCATCCTAAAACTATATCTTGCGCTTGTGAGACCACACTTGGTTTACGCAGTTCAATTCTGGTCACCGTATTACAGAATGGATATAGAATCCTTTGGAAATTAGAGGAGAATGACAAGACTAATCCCGGCATTAGGAACCTTGAATAAGAGACAGGTTAAAGCATCTTAATTTGCACTCCTCGAGAGACGTAGAATGAGGGCGATATGATAGAGGTGTATAAATAGAAGTCAGGGCTGAACAAAGGTGCTCAAACTATCCAACCAGCTTATACCCTATCCTAACACTGACTGCACCATCCGCTTATACCGCCCGCTTATACCTCCCGCTTATACCGCCCGCTCATACCACCCACTTATACCACCCGCTCCTACCACCCACTTACCAAATTATCCCCAGAACAAGCTTTAAACTGTAAATTAAATAATATACACGATGCTGATACTGTAGGAAGGCGTTTAGTGGCAGTAATTAAGTTATTAATGTGTGCTGTAATTTGGGGTCACATGAAGCATCTCCACCCTAGCTTATATTTCCTGAAGATTAACTAACCTAACCTAACCTAACGTGAAGATTAACTAAACTAACGTGAAGATTAACTAACCTAACCTAACGTGAAGGTTAACTAAACTAACGTGAAGATTAACTAACCTAACCTAACGTGAAGGTTAACTAAACTAACGTGAAGATTAACTAACCTAACCTAACGTGAAGCTTAAGTAACCTAACGTGAAGATTAACTAACCTAACTTAACGTGAAGCTTAACTAACCTAACCTAACGTGAAGATTAACTAAACTAACGTGAAGATTAACTAACCTAACCTAACGTGAAGGTTAACTAAACTAACGTGAAGATTAACTAACCTAACCTAACGTGAAGGTTAACTAAATTAACGTGAAGATTAACTAACCTAACCTAACGTGAAGGTTAACTAACCTAACCTAACCTAACGTAAAGGTTAACTAAACTAACGTGAAGATTAACTAACCTAACCTAACGTGAAGGTTAACTAACCTAACGTGAAGATTAATTAACCTGACGTGAAAATTAACTAACCTAACCTAGAAACTAACCTAACCTAACGTGAAGGTTAACTAAACTAACGTGAAGATTAACTAACCTAACCTAACGTGAAGCTTAACTAACCTAACCCAACGTGAAGATCATCCTATACTGTGCCTCCCGTGTCTTTCTGTGCTTTCATGTACTGTGCTGTCATTATTTTAGGGGGAGTTGAATTGTTCTTTGTCCTTCCTTGGCTGTGGGTTGGTCTTTAGCTGTGGTTCTCTCTCTGTCTGTCTCTGTCTGTATCCTCTCTGTCTTCTCTCTGTTTTTCTGTCTTCTTCTGTCTGTCTTCTCTCTGTCTGTCTGTCTCTCCTGTCTTCTGTCTGTCTGTCTTATTCTGTCTTGTCTTTATCTCTCTCTGTCTCTATTCTCTGTCTGTGTGTCTTCTCGTTTGTTTGCCTGTCTGTCTGTCTTATCTATCTGTCTCTCTGTCTTCTGTCTTCTGTCTGTCTGTTTGTCTGTCTTCTCTCTCTCTGGCCTTATCTCTGTCTGTCTTTTTCTATCAGTCTGTCTTCTGTCTGTCTTCTCTGTCTGTCTGTCTTCTCTGTCTGTCTGTCTTCTCTGTCTGTCTGTCTGTCTTCTATCTGTCTGTCTGTCTGTCTTATCTCTGTCTTGTCTTATCTCTCTCTGTCTCTCTATTCTCTCTGGTCTGTCTTCTCTCTGTCTGTCTGTTTGTCTGTCTTCTCTCTCTCTGGCCTTATCTCTGTCTGTCTTCTTTTCTATCTGTCTCTGTCTTCTCTGCCTGTCTTCTCTGTCTGTCTGTCTATCTCTGTCTTGTCTTATCTCTCTGTCTTCTCTGTTCTCTGTCTGTGTGTCTTCTCTGTCTGTCTGTCTGTCTCTCTGGCCTTATCTCTCTGTCTGTCTTTCTATCTGCCTCTGTCTTCTCTCTGCCTGTCTTCTCTGTCTGTCTTGCTCTTATCTCTGTCTTGTCTTATCTCTCTCTGTCTCTCTCTGTTCTCTGTCTGTGTGTCTTCTCTGTCTGTCTGTCTGTCTTCTCTCTCTCTGGCCTTATCTCTCTGTCTGTCTTTTCTATCTGTCTCTGTCTTCTCTCTGTCTGTCTTCTCTGTCTGTCTGTCTTATCTCTGTCTTGTTTTACTCTCTGTCTCTCTGTTCTCTGTCTGTGTGTCTTCTCTCTGTCTGTCTGTCTGTCTTCTCTCTCTGGCCTTATCTCTCTGTCTGCCTTTTCTATCTGTCTCTCTGTCTTCTCTCTGTCTGCTCTCTCTCTGTCTTGTCTTCTCTGTCTGTCTGTCTTATCTCTGTCTTGTCTTTATCTCTCTGTCTCTGTTCTCTCTGTCTGTGTGTCTTCTCTCTGTCTGTCTCTGTCTGTCTTCTCTCTCTGGTCTTATCTCTCTGTCTGTCTTTTCTATCTGTCTCTGTCTTCTCTCTGTCTGTCTGTCTCTCTGTCTTTCTATGTCTGTTTTCTCCTCCTCCCTCCTCCTCCTCCTCCTCCTCCCTCTCCCTGTACTACGAGGCATCACACCCACAATAAATTCTATCCAATCGACACTTCCGAGTAAATTCAGCTGCCAGTTTCCCACATAACTCTTCCTCTAGTGGAACCATTTGTCCAGCTACGACGTTAATGTGTGTAGGTGCTTGCTGCCCCTCTCTCTCTCTCTCTCTCTCTCTCTCTCGATGATGCTTGACTTGCCCTCCTCCTTTCGACCTCCTCCTTCCTTTAGTGTTAATAGTTAAGGTGTCCGGTGAGCAGATAGTCGTGTTTGTTACAGTAATGACCCATGACTGTATCATGTCGGAGTGTATACTGTGTGGAATAAGGTATAGCGCTTTATACTACACCTGGGCTGTAATTAGTGTAGTACAGTACTCGCTCATTAGGTGTATGTGTGTGTGTGTGTGTGTGTGTGATTTGGATTCAGTTTGCTCAAAGAGATTCCAGACAGTTGAGTTTTTTCTTGATACAGTTTCTATGTTCACTTGTCCCTGTGTATGTCGTCTATGTCTCATGCTGGTCAGTCTTAAATAACTCCTCTTACTTTAATAAAAAAAATAACTCCTGTGTACATTCTAGACAGGTGGGGGGGCGGGGCAGGTGCACTCCATGGTAGGTGTCTGGGTGTTAGATAATGAACATATGTGACCAGAGTATTAACGCAGGAGAGGTGTTGTTTTAACCTATTGTCCTGAGTGTGCAACTAATAGCCAAACCCATTGTGTCCAGTCCGTGTGTTTCAAACCTATTGGCCAACTGCTGAGTCACTTTCCCCAGAGTGTATCAAATAGCGGAGGTGATAGTGAACAACCTTGTCTCACGTCAATTATAACGTCACTCATCATAGTTGGTTGGAGGATATTGAGTGTGGTAAAATACTTCTTATGTTGATGTGTGTTTGTGGTTATTATTTAAGTACTTGTGTGTGTTTACCTTATAAGGAAATTTAAAAATATATATATTCTTGTATTGTGTGAGGATCAGAACCTTTTAGAATGAATTCATAGGACAGATTCTGTTTGTATCCTTCGGTAATGAAGACAAAATAACCTAAGGATATAAACAGAATCTGTCCTATGAGATTAACAATGCTATTTTGTTTGTCTCTTTCCTAAGTCCTTCACGATATGATAATTTACCCCGCCTTCCTTCTCCCACTCTTCCTCCTTTACTCCCTCCTCCCCTCATCCCATCACGCCTTACATGTTGGTTACGTGTTTGATCAACCTGTTCAGCGGAGCGGTTATTGTGTTAGACTGGCGGTGCAATGATCGAGGGTGCAATATCTCCCATCATCCAGGCAGCGGTGTGTGACCAGTGTCCCCGTGAGCCTTAGTAATATAACACTATCACCTGCTTGTCGTAAACCCTCGACTGGTTCACTATTATCCAGACCACAGGGGGCCACATGCCGTATACCTGTCTCACCTGTCAACACCCGTGTTTTAATTAGCAGCATCAAATGAAAACGATAGAGTAATATTGTCATCCTGTGGTGTTGAGCCCAGCATGATGTCGTCTGGTGTGAGGCCCCATGAGTACTGACTTCCCTATATAGCTCAGTGACTTAGTATTGTTTTGGTGTGTGAAGGACGAGGGGAGGAGGTCCACGTGATACAGTACACTGGGTGACTGTGTGTGTTAGTTTTATAGAATTGTTTGTACAGTGTGTGGATAGAGAGGCGTTAATGTAAGTGATTGGACGAACTTTTGGGCCATGGACCACGACCCCCGAACGTTTGGGCCATGGACCACGACCCCCGAACGTTTGGGCCATGGACCACGACCCCGAACGTTTGGGCCTGGACCACGACCCCGAACGTTTGGGCCATGGACCACGACCCCGAACGTTTGGGCCATGGACCACGACCCCCGAACGTTTGGGCCATGGACCACGACCCCGAACGTTTGGGCCAAGAGCTGGATGTAGGGAGGATTGGGCCGTGGACCAAAAATGTCCTGACTGTAAATTATTGTTCTCTAATACAACCTTCAGTTAGCTGTATCTCTTATGATAATTTGAGATATGGTCTTAAATAAACTGATATTTCCACATATATGATGGCCCCAAAACTTAAGTACATTGGATAAGTGTGAGGATGAAGGACCTGAATAATGTTAACGTTGGAGGGTTATGAAATATTGGTGGAGAATGACGTGTGTTATGAGTGGGGGTGAGGGAGGGGGTGATGATGTACTGATTTCATTGGTTCACTAACCATGGAAATAACAGTGGAAAAGAAAAAGTTGAGAGATCGTCTGACATGAATGGGTGGGGGGGTATGAAGCTCTGATCGGTGGTGAGGAAAATGGGTTTAGATTAAATTTTGTTTAATAATGATAAATATCGGTGATGTGCTGTACGCGTGAGGACGGCAATGAGTGTAAGATGTGTGGCGACGTAGTGGTTTAGGGCGCGCTGGTTGCAATGTTAGAAATCTGGGCCATGTTGTTGGTCGTGATCAGACCCAGGAAGCTGACACTGGTAGCTGGCTGCACAAGGGGGTGTTGTTATTACATGTAAATGGAGGTTGAAAATTATCATGTTTATGAGAGGCAAGACTTGAATAACGCTGGTCACTGCAGTCTAGTTTCTAATGTACGAGTATCTGATGACTTGTGTTTGCTGATGGTGGGCGGGTGGGCGTGTTGGGCGGTGTGGCTAACTCTGAGGGGCACACCCTAAGGAGGAAGAGTCGACTGTGATTGCACGTAACGATACTCGCACTCGACCATGAGGTTATTACCCAAGCTGGTCTGATCCCCCTTGACGAGTGATGTTGAACCAGACAACACTGTAGTTATCACCAGTACCTTATGTTAGCCTCAGGACTTGCTCCATGACCTAACGTGTCTAAGCCTCGCCAGAATATTATGCACTCCACCTTACGTCTCCTGATTAACCACCTTAGCGCTACCCGGGGGTTAGGTTAAGTTAGGTTAGGTTAGGTTAGGTAACCGTTAGGGTGTTTATTAATTAAGGAAACTAAGGTAGGGTGATCCATGTTGACTTGGACCATTTGTGATTTGTTTATGAACCAGTCACATGTGATGCTCCACGAGAGAGAGAGAGAGAGAGAGAGAGAGAGAGAGAGAGAGAGAGAGAGAGAGAGAGAGAGAGAGAGAGAGAGAGAGAGAGAGAGTAACACACACATAAATGTAAACACAGGCATCATCCCTCTCATACATTATAGACTCAACAATGTAGACCAAGACAGTGTTGACCACCTACACACGGCTGACTCAACACTGTGCTTCGACTCCTCCTTGTCTGTTTTATTGTCTTGTGAGATGGGAGTAAATAAGAGGGAGGAGGAGTGTGGAGATGGCTTTGGTGGGTAACTTATAACTTCACTGACCTTATAATTACACTCCTCAGGTAGGCAAGGTCTCTGTCAAGTGTGTGGGTTTTCCTCACGTTTTTACACAGCTAAAACTTGATAGGAGATACGGATGGGTGAAGGACTGTTCTTCCGGGCCGCCTAACTCAACTAGTGTACCTGGGGGAGGTACCATGTCTACTCCGGGAGGGGTGAACCATGTCTACTCCTGGAGGGGGGTGAACCATGTCTACCTGGAGGGGGTGAACCATGTCTACTCCGGGAGGGGGGAACCATGTCTACTCCGGGAGGGGGTAAACCATGTCTACTCCGAGTGGGGTGAACCATGTCTACTCCGGGAGGGGGTGAACCATGTCTACTCCGGGAGGGGGTAAACCATGTCTACCGGGAGTGGGGTGAACCATGTTCACCCGGGAGGGGGTGAACCATGTTCACCTGGAGTGGGGGTGAACCATGTCTACCTGGGGTGAACTGTCTACTCCCTGGGGTGAACTATGTCTACCTGGGAGGGGTGAACTATGTCTACTCCGGGAGGGGGGGTGAACCATGTCTACTCCGGGAGGGGGGGGGGGTTATTTTGAATAACCTGAATGTGAAGGGGAGGAAGTTATTTGAAAGCCATTGGTTAACTGAAGGTGAGAGGAAGAGAATGTCAGTGGTCTCTGGCGGTAGGAGATTTCTTGAGGTGTATGAGGCTGGCCAAGATGATGCTTTGCGTCGTGGCAGATATAAACACAGGTGTGTGACGACAGTATTACACTCATTATATCTTCCTTCAGTCAGAGAAAGTTTATTCTCGGTAAATTCTGTATTCGTGCGAACATTTGCTGGTTTTCACTCACGTGTGACTCTTTTGTCACAACATGGCGTGTGTCTAATACGACACTACTGTACACACCGCTACACCACACCACACCTGCACCACAACCATTCGCTCCAGACTAATCAAGCGAAACTTATACAGTATTATCCTCTCAGGCTGCCACACTGTGGAGGAACCCCTGTGTTACGCTTGTTGGCGTGGAGCCTCGCTTGTTGTTTTGGTGTGTGTGTGTGTGTGTGTGTGTGTGTGTGTGTGTGTGTAAACGTGTTCAGCTGTACTGTTAGTGTTGTCATGTACGAAGTGTGTGTAGATCGGTCTTTGTTATTTACCAATTGTGTTAAGTTGTTCTCAGGTTGTTGGTTCCCCGAGCTACTGAGACAATTGCTATATCAACAGAGACCAACGAGTTATGATATTGTCTTGTTATGTTCTGTTAATGTTGTTATGTTACTTTATGATGTTAGATTCTGTTATGTTGGGTTAGGTTATGTTATGTTATTTTTATGTTGTGTAACGATGTTATATGTTATGTTATGTTCTATAGATTTTTGTCACTTCACATTGCACATCATTAGGGAGCATGAGTCATAATTACTTAACTAAACTTAATGGTGGTATTTTCTTTAATCACGTGAAGATTAACACCCCAGCTTGTGTCACCTGAGGATTAAACACTCAAACTACCTGGGGGGTTAGGTTAGGTTTTTTTTTCGGGCATGAGCCCACCTGGGCACTGGTCTTTTTTAATGGCCCACATCAAGGCCGGGGGATATAAATAATAATAATAATAATTACGATGATGATAGTAATAATAGTAATGCAATTAATAAAAATATAATAAATAACAATTATATTAAAAGATAATAATAATAATAATAATAATTATTATTATAATAATAATAATAATAATAAATAATAATGATAATGAGCCATAAAAAATATCAAAAGTGAGAAACAATATATGTATGTTGTGTTGTCCAAGTAAGAGAGACAATTGAGATCCTGCAATTGTGTGTAAATGAGGCAGAAAGTCAGATCAGCAACCTGGGACTTGGTCACAATTTTCGTGATGCCATATGGCAGCAGGGTCTACCATTTGGCAACACATTATGCTTCCAATATCTTCCCAGGCGGTAGTACCTCCCTGTTTGGTAGCTGCTTACTAGGTTAGGCTAAGTTAAAGTTAGGTTATATTTGGTTAAAGTAAGGTTATTTTAGGTTATATTAGGCTAGGTTAAAGTAAGGTTAGGATAATCTTGAAGTGAAATAACTTGGGGTGCTAAAATTCAAGTGACCCATTTTTATTCACCAGGTTTATAGTGTGTTTGTGTGTGTCAATAAATTCAGTGCCTTTAGGAAGGTTTCGAGGTCTACCATCCAGGCTCTCGCGGTCAGTTTCCTGTTGAAATAATTATGTTTCTGGTCGAGATTCTCAAAGGTCAAGGTCACAGGTCAACCAGTCAGCTTTAACTTTCGGATCAGATTACTGCCTTTGTGTTGAATGTGTCTCCTGGTGGATTTTATTATGTAGAGGACTTTGGGGTGGGGGGGGGGGAAGGTTGTCCTTGAAGAGCCTCTTGTTAGGTTAGGTTAGATTAGATTAGGTTAGGTTAGGTTAGCTTGCGTTTAAGTGGACACGAGAGTTATGTCCTTGTGAACTGTGTGTGTGTGTGTGTGTGTCTAGGAATTTTTTTTAACACGATCCAAGAAATACTACACACACACAAGAACCCCATAGTAATATCCTGGGAAATAAATTGCTTTTTTCAGGAGGTCGACCCAGCCGTGGAAACTCAGCCACTTTGCCTGGGAAGTCTCTGGCAGCTATTGTTTTTGTCCTGTACGTGGTGATTGTTGTAATTTGGTGTCTAATGTGAGCCAGGTAATGTTGTCCGTGGGTAGGGCCGTCCATTGTGTCCTTACCTGAGCTCCGTACACTCGTCAAGGCTGCCTCCCATATTACACCAAGCCTCGGGGCGTCACTCTCACACCATCACCCTAACTCTGATTAATCATCTTCCTGTCTGGTGGTGATAAATTTAAGATACTGTTGTTTTTTGGCATCAAGTCGAGAGGGGGGTGTAGGAGGCTAATGGTGGGAAGCCCCTGGAGGTATGATCTTGGAGGTGTTTGGGAGGGGGGGGGTTGAGAGGAAGTGAGGGAAGGTAGGTAGGTTACACACTCCCTACCTGGTACTTAACTAACCTTCACCTGGTCCTGAGTGAGGGGGTTGTAAGTGTCTTTATAGGTTGTTCTGGTTGTAGATGGTTGTAATAGTTGTTTTTAGGGACTCGTCTTTTGATGTGTTGTGTAGGGATTCCTGGACAGTAGTTATGAGTTGTGGTTAATGTTTTGGGGCCTACTAAGAGTTATAATAGGATGTTGACCCGTATTGTCTCTCAGTATAAAGATGTTGTTTGGGTAATTATAATCCTCGTAGGTCGTTGAGGGAGTTATGAAGGTGAGGGAGGTCTTTACGGTCGCCTTAATGTCTTATCGTGTGTGGAGGTGAGATTGTGTGTCTCTGTAGTCACTGATTTATGAATACACTTATCGATATATACTGTACTGCATACATTTACCTGCGGCTGGGGGCATGGTGTGTTGTATGGTGTATTGTTATTGTGTTGCTTAATGAGAGGGTGATGTATCTTTTTGTGTTGAGAGAGAGAGAGAGAGAGAGAGAGAGAGAGAGAGAGTCAAGGCTTATTTATGCTCTTGCCTGTTCACGACTAATTGTTTAATGGGTGCATTGTTTGCTGTTTCTTTCTTAACTGTTATTATTCTTTTATATCTTTCTTAAACCACTTGGCTGAGTTATTGCTAAGGTCGGTCATCCATCCTTAAAAGTATCACATTGTGGAGTTTTTTTTGGAAGAATACTTTCCTCAAACTTTCCAAACTTTTTCACTACATTGACTAGATGGTGATAAAGTATTTACACACACACAAAAAAAAAACTTGTGTTGAATCTCCTCTAGTGATATTCCAGATGGCTGTCGTTAGGAGGAAAATAAACTATAGATGTTTATGTTGGATATTCCTGATTCAGTTGTGTTTAAGATATGTTGGGACGTTCCCTTAAAAACCTTGTTGGCCTCTTGTTGATATAGAGTTATTATTTTACACGTTTAATAGGAATACAAACATACATACATACATACATACAGTACATACATACATACATACATACATACATACATACATACATACGTACATACATACATACATACATACATACATACATACATACATACATACATACATACATACATACATACATACATACATACACATACATACATACATACATACATACATACATACATACATACATACATACATACATACATACATACATACATACATACATACATACATACATACATACATACATACATACATACATTCACACACATACATACATACACACATACATACATACATACATACATACATACATACATACATTCATTTCTTGCGAGGTTTTATACCAACATGTTTTATGCAGTGGGTAAGTCAGGTTGATAGGTAGTGTCATCGTTGATCTATGCGGGTAATAACTATAAACATTAGTTGTGTGATGAGTAAAGCCCCTTAGTTATGAGCTGAAGTTTATGTCTGTGGTCACATTATGGCTCTGTATAGTAGGTTAAATGACTGGTGCAGTGTCGGGTAATATGTGTGTGTGTGTGTGTGTGTGTGTGTGTGTGTGTGTGTGTGTGTGTGTGTGTGTGTGTAATAATAATAATAATAATAATTAACGGTTTATTGAAAGAGCTTGGCAGCCAGAAGGCTGAAAATATACAGTTACATATTTGGGGAATGGGTTACGAATTACAAATAATATACAAGTGACATAAGTGACACAAATAAGACATATAGTAACTTAGATGGGGATCAGCTCAAAATACAGTTCATTTCAACATAGTGACAGTGTAGGGAGCAGTGTTTACTGGGAGTGAATACACTGATTTATTACATGTTATTGATAATTTTTACAATGGTTGGGACTGGGCTGTTCTTATAGCGATCAGTTCGTGCACGTATGGGCTGGATGCGGTTGTGGTGTCGAACAGCAATTCTCGGACAGGGGATCTCAGGTGGTAGTAGGGGCCGGTGTCGGGGATGGTGTAGAAGCTTCTTACCAAATTTGCAGATGAGGCCGTGGTGATGGTCAGTGAGAGTCGAAAGGGTCAGTGTGTTGAGCGCTTCTTGATATGTGGAGTAGGAAGGGGAGAGAATAATCTTGCATGCCCTCTTTTGCACTTTTTCTAGGTGTGTGTGTGTGTGTGTGTGTGTGTGTGTGTGTGTGTGTGTGTGTGTGTGTGTGTGTGTGTGTGTGTGTGTGTGTGTGTGTGTGTGTGTGTGTGTGTGTGTGTGTGTGTGTGTACGTGTACGTCATCCCTGCATTACGTATAAGACAGCCTGTGTTTCTCATGTATTAACTGTTAATAGCGAGTAATTTTCTCTCTCTCCGTCACGAGGAAGATTATGTGGCGTCATTACTGCTGTGATCCGGGTGATGGGGGGGGGGGTGGCAAACGTGGGTCTTCAGTAGCTGGTGATTAATACCTGCCTGAAGGAGGATCTATCAGTGAGTTATTAACGGAGTATATGGGGTGTCGGGGCTGTTAACTGTCGGTGTTGAGGGGTACGTTAAGGTTCACCTGTTCCCTCATTAACACGCCAATGTAGGTGAGTTACCCGTTATTAACCCGCAGGTGTAATAGCCTGAGGAGGAGGTAGTGAGCACCATCGTGGTTTTGTAGTTCATTAAACCTCGTAATTAATGGCTGTAATTTATCTCCTGTTATCACGCTGGGACAAAGAACACACTGACACTTATTCTTAATCATTGTCTAATTTTGTTTTGATCACAGGAGCCATTATTAGAACATTATAGAAAACACTTCTTGTTTTATACGTTGGGGTGTGTTAACCTTACCGCGTACTAAGCTAATTTAGGTTCAGTGTTGAGTTTAATGTAGTGAAGCTGTGTTAGTGTTGTCCCGTGATTGTTAAATTGGGTTATATTTAGTTTGTTAATTGGTTTATTTTCTCTGTGTTTTAAAATTCAGAACAACTCTCCAAGTAACCTGACAAAAAAAGACAGACACTATTTTTACAAGTTAAGCATTTGATAATAAAAACTGACTGATAACACACTGCAAGTTTGTAGTTTTGTTATTTTAAGTTAATTTTGTTCGATACAAATTGGTAAGTGTTAATTTCTTACGAGCCGAGACAGTAATGATGTTAAAATGGACCTGGGTATGTTAATTACTTCAGTGAGTGTAATGTTGGTTGGGAATCTTAACTACGTATCGTTCTGTGTTGACTACACCTGTGCTACACCCCCCCTGGCTACACCTGCACTACACTCCTGGCTACACCCTCCCCTGGCTACACACACACTCCCCTGGCTACACCTACAGGCCACCTGTGCTACACTCCCTGGGCTACACCTGCTACCACACTACACCTCCCCCTGGCTACACCTGGCTACACACACCATTGGGCTACACCTGGCTACACCACTCCCCTACACCTGCACCACTCCCCTGGCTACACCTGTGGCTACACCTGTACACCTGGCTACACTCCCCTGGCTACACCTGTGCTACCTCCCCTGGCTACACCTGCACTACACTCCCCCACACCTGCACTCCTCCCCCTGGCTACACCTGTGCTACACCTCCACCTGGCTACACACCTACACCTGCTACACTCCCCTGGCTACACCTGCACTACACCCCTGGCTACACCTGCCACCCCCCTGGCTACACCTGCACTACACTCCCCTGGCTACACCTGCACTCCCCTGGCTACACCTGCGCTACACTGGCCACCTGCACTACACTCCCCCTGGCTACACCTGCACTACCTCTGGCTACACCTGCACTACACTCCCCTGGCTACACCTGCGCTACACTCCCCTGGCTACACCTGCCTACACTCCCCTGGCTGGCTACACTTGTGCTACACTGCTACACCTGCACTACCTTGGCTACACCACACTCCCCTGGCTACACCTGCACTACCTCCCCCTGGCTACACCTGCACTACCTCCCCTGGCTACACTACACTCCCCTGGCTACACTGGCTACACCTGCACTACGGCTGCACTACTGCAGGTACTTGGGTGGCTGTGACGCCTCAACATACTTGACTAGGTGAGTCTTCTTCCTGTCTCCTTGTCGAGTTGTGTTTACTGCTGCCTGCCACACACACACACACACACACACACACACACACACACACACACATGCTAAGCTAGTTATCGACGTCGTAACACCAGCGTAAGTAAGAGATGTTTGTGTTTACCTAATAGTGTGATGCATTTAAGCTATATTTCGTTGATTGAAGTAAAAATTGTGTTCATCTGAGGCTCTGATGGTCACGTTCAGGTCAGATTTGTTTCTTGCGTGTAGGACTTGTGGTGAGGAAACCTTGTGTCTAATACCAGTGTGAAGCTTATGGTTGGTGAAATGATGATCAGCTGGTTAACCCCAATTGTTGAAACGAGCGTGTGTCTGGCCCAGCTACCATGGCCTTGACTTACATACTATAGCTGTGTTAGTGAGCTTGACCACAGCTGCCGTGGGGTGGGGGTGATGGTGTTGAGTGGGGGGGTGGTAAGGATATGTTTCTACTAGATCTGTTCTATACTAGTAGACACGAATTTGTTGCGTCATCATTATTATTAGTAGTAGTGGTAGTAGTTATTAGTAGTAATAAATTTAACATGGCCTCCAGCCTCCCCCAATAGCCACACCTTCGCCGCCATTTTATTACCTTAAAATTAAATATCCTAATACATAAGTAGGTATCTTAGTTGTGTTGAGTTAGTTGAGCCGCAGATCTATGCGGCATTCAGTGACTGTTGCCTCGTAGTCAATATCTGCAACTTGTCGGCTTTGGGGCCGATGCTCTCGTTCCCCTGAGGCAGAGCAAAGCAGACCTAAGGAGAGAGAAGGACAGTCGACATCTCATCCAGGCTGTAACATAACTTCTGGGCTGCTGCTTCTGTTCGGATAGCACCTCTGCGAGTCTGGCGTAGAAGCATCTTGCACTTGGTCCCATCCCACCAGAGGTTGTGAACACTAGAGGAGTGAAGCTGCCTTGATAACTTTCTGAATTCTCTCCCCTTATGCCCTTATCTTGTCGTTTTTGTTCCTCCTGTGTGCAGCATCGAGAGCTTAGTTACGGTAACATGCGGACATGGGATAAAAAATCCTGATGTCGAAGAAATCTCGCTGTCTCCTCGTCCAGAATCCCCAAGCACTGACATCAACACGGGTTTCGTTGGATGCGTTTGAAGTTCTATGTTGGAAATTCTCACTGTCCAATGGAAGGGGGGTCGGTTCTACCCTGACATCATGACATATTTCCTTCAACATATTTGCAGTGAGATCCCTTACTTCGTCTTGCCTCATGCATATGAAGCCCCCTTTCTTGCACACCATGATGTGATTGATGTCATAGGAAGAGCCACACACGCATTGTGAGGGCAAACCTACTGACCTACCGTACCTTAGAGCAATGGCGTCTGTAAATTCTTGTTTATTAAGACTGAAACCATTTGCCCTTATCGGTAACGTAGTTAACCAGTTCAAGGCGCCCACCTCCTGCGCTATAGCTTCTTTTTTTCTTCAAATTCTCTGGTACTTGCAGCATCAGTTGCTGCAACTTATCACTTTGGCTGTGCTGTCGTTTTGTCGTAATGGACCGTCGAATCTTTTTTACTTCGCTGGTATACACTACGCCTGTTGCGTTCTGAGCTATCATGTAGTTGGTGAGGGCTGCCGTGAGCTTAACTGAGTTTTGATATTCGGTGGCAGCAATCTTCTCTGGCTTGGACAATCCCATTCCTCCCAGTCTTGGTGGTAGTGCAAGGAGTGATCTTTCTGCTGGGGTTAAGTGAGGGTGTTTCACTAATTTGGGAATGAAATTGATGCTGATAGCTTCTTCGAGAGGGTGGAGGAGAGGCCCTGTATCAAGGATAGTGCGCATCAGTAGTAATTGTCGCTAAAGTAATAAAAGTTTGCAAACTTATTTACTATTAATAGAGAAACATGGTGCCTGTTTACTCTCCTGGGAGGATGGTTGTTTCTGTAACTTACAATTTATTATATCCTTTAAAGGCAACATAAGGACCACCCTCACTCCTTTTTTGTAACAGCAAAGAAGATTTTTTGGGTTCCCCGTCTATTATGAATTTCCAAGACTACTTAAAGATTAGATTAACCTGAGAAAGAGATCAATGAGAGCGATATACTGTACATGGGACGGTTTGTGCTGTTTGTGTTGCCTTATATTAGTATGACAGAGTAAACTTTGTCAGTAACCCGGGCAGCGTCAGGGAGGTTGATCGTGTCCCGCCTGTAAGGGTTTCGTCTGTGGCACTAAGAGACATTTTGTAAACATAAAAATATGAAAATTATTATATTTGAGATTAAAATTTCTTCCTGTAGAACTTTAATTCGGGTAACAACACAGAACTTAGTTATGGCAGAAATTATAGGACGAACCGTTAAAGTTTTTCACCAGTTAGACATTGAGGATTGTCAGAGTGAACAGGTGTTTAGTAAGGACGCGGATGACTGTACGTGTGTGGTCACTGGCTGGCTCTCTCGGCTTTGTTGTTGGTGTATTGTCCGTGTGAAGTGTCCTTGTGGGGGTCAACCACAGGGGCCGGGAACTACCCTCATCATTAGGGTTATTTGGACGGAATAAAATAGATAATAGTGGAAGGTCCTTGAGCTGGTCTGTGTGACGCCTCAAGGTTGTATGGTGGACCTGTATGGAAGATTACTGCAAGTTATTCCTTTATTGAGAAATATAATTACAAATACATATTGAGGTAGCTATAGAGTACAGTAGTTCTCGGGTGGGTGGAACACAATGAGGATATTGTTGGGGGTAGTTATGTGTGTGTGTGTGGTGACCTCGACACACATGGCAGACACGCACCGGTAAGCAAGCGATGCTGTGTAATTCATCCTTGTTATGTAAGCAAACATAGTCATGGAAGTTAACCAAACAAATACCCGCTTTCTACTCCCGGTAACCCAGGCACGTCCACAACACTCAGACGTGGTTCGTACCTCACTTGTGGGCGGCCGACAGTGTTCATGATTGACTGCAGTATCTTGAGGGTCGGTGATAACATCTCTTGTTATCTCGTGTGTTCCATAGTATAGACTTATGTACTGTACGTCGTTATGTTCCTGCGTGTAAACTACTGACTGTGTATCACCGTGTCTCGTGAGAACCATAATTACTGCCCCCGCCATGATTCGCTGTGGCAACTGTTTCATTATTGTGGTAGGATTCACCCGGCCAGGACGAGTTATGGTTGCGAGCGTGTGTAGGTGCCTGTGATATGGTGGGTGGGGGTGTAGGTGCCTGTGATATGGTGGGTGGGGGTGTAGGTGCCTGTGATGTGGTGGGTGGGGTGTAGGTGCCTGTGATGTGGTGGGTGGGGTGTAGGTGCCTAGGATGTGGTGATTGGGGTGTAGGTGCCTGTGATGTGGTGGGTGGGGTGTAGGTGCCTGTGATATGGTGGGTGGGGTGTAGGTGCCTGTGATGTGGTGGGTGGTGTAGGTGCCTGTGATGTAGTGGGTGGGGTGTGGTGCCTGGGAATGTGGTGATTGGGTGTAGGTGCCTGTGATGTGTGGTGGGTGGTGTGGGTACCTGTGATGTAGTGGTGTGGGTCTGTCAAATACCCCACAGGGGTGGGTGATCCTGGTCACATCATATGGTGAGAGGACGTAGCAGTGTTAGAGACGAATTGCTGCACGCGTTGTGGCTTTCCTTCATTAAATTAAATGGTTCAGTGATATTGCTTCCAGATAAAGAGTTAGTTAATTGCCAATCATATTGCGGTTTGTTCTTTGTAAAAACGTCTGATGATCCAGCCAGCAACGATCCCACTCTTTAAGTCTGACATACTGTACACTGTAACACCTGGTTTATTAATTAATATTTTTTCTTTTATATAAACGTGATAGTTCCACATTGATTATACTGTTTCATGATGTCTTCGTCCGTAAATACAAAGCAGACTAGATATTTAATTAGATGGTAAAGAATGTTAAGGGACTATAACCAATATTTCCAGCATCACGAGACACTTGGGAGAAGCTCTGGCCTTTGTCCCGTCATAACGTCACGAAAGACTTTGTGGTTTTGTTCCTTGGCAATATTTTTATTTTTTTTTATTTCACCATTTCCGTTGTTTATGTCAGTAGTGTCCTGATAACCTAAAAATAACTCCCTCACATTTCACTTGATATTTAACCACCCTGACGCTGCCTGTACGGTTAGCTTTGGTTAGGTTAGGCTTGGACGGGTTAGGTTAGGTTAGGTTAGTTGCTTGATCTTCATTTTAAAAACCTGGCGTCCAAGCTTCAGGGGATCCTAATATGGTTTTAAATCTCTCTCTTCTTTTTTTTCAACACAGCCCGTTTATGTGTTAAATTTCAAGTGGTGTTGATCTTAGCTACATACACACACACACTTACACACACACACACACACATACACACACACACACACCCCGCCCACACACACACACACACACACCCACACACACACACACACACACACACACCCCACACGCACACACACACACCACACACACACACACACACACGGTCTTGGCCTTGGTCATTGTTGTGGGATTTGGTATTGTTCTGTTGTTGGTTTGGATGCGTCATCGATCCTGTATATACCGGCGTCCTCTGGCATGCGGCATCCTCTGTACCGACATTCTTCTATACCGGCATTCCTCTATACCGGCATCCTCCCTGTATACCGGCATCCATCTGTATACTGGCATCCCTCTGTATACCGACATTTCTTCTATACCGGCATTCCTCTGCTCGCATCCTCTGTATACCGGCATCCATCTGTATCTTCCGGCGTCCCTCTGTATACCGACGTCCCTCTATACCGCGTCCCTCTGTATACCGGCGTCCTCTGTATACCAGCATTCTGCAGCATCCCTCTACCGGCATCCCTCTGTATACGACATTCCTCTATACCGGCATTCCTCTATACCGTCCTCTGTATACCGGCATCCATCTGTATACCGACATTCTTCTATACCGGCATCCCTCTGTATACCGATCACCGGCATTCCTCTATACCGGCATCTCTCTGTATACTGGCATCTCTGTATACCGACATTCCTCTATACCGGCATTCCTCTATACAAGCATCCCTCTGTACATTCCTCTGCTCACCGGCATTCCTCTATACCGGCATTCCTCTATACCGGCATCCTCTGTATACCAGCATTCCTCTGCTCCTGCGTCCTCTATACATTCCTCTATACCGGCATTCATCTGCGGCATCCCTCTGTATACCGGCATTCCTCTATACCGGCATTCCTCTGTCTGGCATCCCTCTGTATACCCGGCATTCCTCTATACCTGCGTCCTCTATCGGCGTCCCTCTATACCCAGCATCCTCATGCGGCATTCCTCTATACCGGCATCCTCTATACCGACATTCTTCTATACCGGCATTCCTCTATACCGGCATCCCTCTGTATACCGGCATTCCTCTATACCGGCATCCCTCTGTATACCGGCATTCCTCTATACCGGCATCCCTCTGTATACCGGCGTCCCTCTGTATACCGGCGTGTCATTCATAATTATCATGATAGGTGACAACTGACTTTATAATCCCCGTGTGTTGATGGAGGCGGGGCACTGGAGCGGCCTATTGTCTCCTGCAGGTGATGTGTGCTGCCCTACAGGTGATAACGGTGGAGGAGGCGTCACCTTCTGCCTCGCCTTCTTCCGTTGTATCTGTCAGGGAGGTGTTGTACAGGTGGGCAGTTCACTTGTGAGCGTTGTTGGTGTGGGCGGTTCACTTATGGGCGTTGTTGCTGTGGGCGGTTCACTTATGGGCGTTGTTGCTGTGGGCGGTTCACTTGTGGGCGTTGTTGCTGTGGGCGGTTCACTTGTGGGCGTTGTTGCTGTGGGCGGTTCACTTGTGGGCGTTGTTGCTGGGGGCGGTTCACTTGTGGGGTTGTTACAGTGGGCTTGTGGGGGTTGTTACAGTGGGCGGTTCACTTGTGGGCGTTGTTGCTGGGGGCGGTTCACTTATGGGCGTTGTTGCTGTGGGCGGTTCACTTATGGGCGTTGCTAGGTTAGGACGTTGATGTAGCCTTGGTCACTGTGCTCACTTTTTTAGCTCATGTCTTTTATCTCTTTCTCTTTATCTCTCTTTTAGCTCTTTTATCTCATTTCTTTCTCTTTATCTCTCTTTTAGCTCTTTTATCTCTTATTTATTTATCTTTATCTCTTTCTCTGTATCTTTCTTTTATCTCTCTTATATCTATCTCTTTTATCTCTTATCTCTTTTCTCTTTATCTCTCTTTTAGCTCTTATCTCTCTGTATCTCTATCTCTTTTATCTCTCTCTCTTTTATCTCTGTATCTCTCTCTCTCTCTCTCTCTCTCTCTCTCTCTCTCTTTTTTCTCTCTCTTTATCTCTCTTTTAGCTCTTTTATCTCTCTCTCTCTTTTATCTCTCTCTCTCTCTCTTTTATCTCTCTCTCTCTCTCTCTCTTTTATCTGTCTCTCACTGTATGTCTGGATCAGGTGCCGCCCTTCCGTTCACTGGCGGGTCATCCTCACCCCATTGTTCCTTGCTGTGTGTGTCTCCTCCTCCTCCTCCTCCTTTGATCTCTTCCTCGTCTGATCTCTTCCTCCTCCTTCATCTTCTCCTCCTCCTCTGATCTCTTCCTCCTTCATCTTCTCCTTCTCCTCTGATATCTTCCTCCTTCATCTTCTCCTCCTCTTCCTCCTCTGATATCTTCCTCCTTCATCTTCTCCTCCTCTCCTCCTCCTCCTCCTCCTCCCCTCCTCCTCCTCCTCCTCTGATCTCTTCCTCCTTCATCTTCTCCTCCTCTTCCTCCTCCTCTGATCTCTTCCTCCTCCTTCTTCTTCTCCTCCTCTGATATCTTCCTCCTCCTTCTTCTTCTCCTCCTCTGATATCTTCCTCCTTCATCTTCTCCTCCTCCTTCATCTCCTCCTCCTCCTTCATATTTCTCCTCCTCCTCCTTCATTCTCCTCCTCCATCTTCTCCTCCTCCTTCATCTTCTCCTCTCCTCCTTCCTGTTCTCCTCTCCTTCATGTTCTCCCTCCTCCTTCATATTTCTCCTCCTTCATGTTCTCCTCCTCCCTTCATGTTCTCCTCCTCCTTCATCTCCTCCTCCTCCTTCATGTTCTCCTCCTCCTTCATGTTCTCCTCCTCCTTCATCTCCTCCTCCTTCTTCATATTCTCCTCATCCTTCATGTTCTCCCCCTCCTTCATCTCCCTCCTCCTTCATCTTCTCCTCTTCCTTCATCTCCTCCTCCTCCTTCTTCATCTTCTCCTCTTCCTTCATCTCCTCCTCCTTCTTCATCTTCTCCTCCTCCTTCATCTTCTCCTCCTCCTTCTTCATGTTCTCCTCCGCCTCCTTAATGTCTTCATCTTTCTCTTATTCTCTGATCGTCTTATCACACACGTCTTTATTTTCCGTCATTTCCTCTCGTTCTCTCTATTATTTTCTTTCATCGTTGTTGTTCTTTTTTATTTGTTTTTCTTATTGTTGACGTTTTCCTCTTGCTCCTCCCCTTCCTTCCTCTCCCTTTCTTACATCTCCTTACTCCTCCTCCTCCTTCTTACTCCTTCCCCTCCTCCTTTCTTACTCCTTACTACTCCTCTCTTCTTATTCTTCCTTCCTTCTTAGTCCTCTTCCTCTTACTCTTTATTCCCTCGTTCTCATACTACTGGTCTTCCTCTTCTTAGTCTTCATTTCTCTTAACTCTTACTCCTCTTCTTCTTTCTGTTCCTATTACTTCTTCCTCTTACTCCTGTTCCTCTTACTCCTCTTCCTCCTCCTATTACTTCTCCCTTTACACTTCCTCTTACGTCTCCTCAATACCATGGGCGTGAAGTTCTCGTTTCCTCTCTCGTTAGGTGCTCGTCTGGGCTCTCGTTCAGCGCCTGTTGATGCTAACTCGGCGGGCAGGGACGGGGCCGCAGGGACGGGGAGCCGCAGCCACCACCAACGACCCGATTTTACGAGACTGAAATAGAACCTCGATATCCTATGTGGCCCGAGGGAGGGGGAGGGGGAGGGGGAGGGTGGAGAGGAAGGGAGTGAGGGAAGCCGAGAGAGAAGGAGGAAGCGAGGAAAGGGATGGAAAGAGACAGGCAAGGAGGAAAGGAGGTGGTGAAGAAGGGAGTGAAGGAGGCTGAGAGGGAGGGAGGTGGCGAGGAGGCACATGTGTAAGGACGAGATTTTGATACAGAGACGAGGTGGTGGGCGGATCTCGTGGGTGGGTGGTCCTCGTAAGTGGGTGGTGGGCCTCAAGTGATGTGTTAGTGTTTATACATATGTTAACCCAGTCATAGTCTCCTAATAACCCTACCAGTCTCCCCTGTGTTGTGTTCAGGTATATGTTCCATCGTCCGCCCACAGTGTTTATCATACTAGTGACCTTAATAAATAGTGTCTGGTGCAGGTAAATTTTGGTGTCAATAATATTAGTCCGTAAAATCGGGAAACTGGGAGGGAAGTGTGTGTTATTTCCCCCAGCCCACACTGCGGTGCTTTAGTACACACAGCCAGTCTTTCATCTCCTGCTGTAATAATTCATTTTGTTTACTCTTATCAACTGTTGATTTTACCGAAGCGTTGGTGTATATCTCCTCCCCCCCCCCCTCACCAATCCTCCCGGGCAGGTGCATCTTCCTCTCTCCCTCTGCCAGGTGGTATAGGAGGGGAAGGTATCTCCCACCCCACCCCCTGTAGTTGGTTGCTGGTAGGTGGTGTAGGAGTGTATTATGTTCCCCTGACAGGTGGTCCTAGCCAGGTGGTTTACGAGAGGGAGGTGTTTCTCTCGTCCTCCTGACAGCTGGTATAGGAGGGAGGAGCGTGTGTAGCCTAACAGGTTTAGTCTTCTGTGTCAGGTGTCGTCTGGTTCCCACCTTACCTGGTGATAGTGGTGAGTAGAGGGTTGACGTGTGTGTGTGTGTGTGTGTGTGTGTGTGTGTGTGTGTGTGTGTGTGTGTGTGTGTTTACTTGTGTGTGTGAGGGAGGTCCGCCCCGTGGATGTGCAGAACCTTGGGTGACGGCCACTTAGCGTCCAGCCTCAGCTCGGGGCGGTGGTGGAGATGGTGGCAGGCTCCGTGGGTAACTTGTGAAATATTTCGTGGTGATGTACAAGGAATGTGTTGGCCTTGTGCGGGAATATCACCGACGGGTTATATCGTCTCGGTAGGCCTGTGTCGAGAGGTAATGGACGGTGATGTACGGCGTCTTATTCTCCCTGTGAACTCTTACAAGGTCCTGGGAAGATGGTCACTCACTCACCAACACACGTTATCAAGTCGTTTTTATTTGACTAGGCCTTTGCTTACAGTGACGTTCTATCATCTCTTGGTTAGGATTGGTTTGATAGGTTTGGTTAGGTGAAGTCGTTTTTATTTGACTAGGCCTTTAATGGTGTATCATTTCTTGATTAATCCTGTTTAGCTGATGAAACTAAAGAGTTTTGTAGATTAATAACAAACGAATGGCTTCCTACAGGAGCTAATAGGGGACACGTCATACGATACTGTAGGTTTGCTTAACTATGATGTTGACTTAAGACTGACAGTACTGCATGGTGTGGCCGTCATCCACTACAGTAGCCAGAAACTGATCTGTAAACCACAACTCAGTGATGCACTATGGGAAGTAGACTTAAGTACGAGAACTATAGGGAAATAAATAATTGATATTTTAGAAACAGAAAAAAGTCAAGTCGAAAAAGTTTTTATTTCACACAATGATGACAGGATGGTGAGGTGGAATGTGAATTAAACACATGGAAAGTTTCCCTCGTATAGATTCATTCATTTATTATCTTTGTTTGGATATTGTTTGTTCACCTGTATACAGTAAGATGTTTGGGAGTTATGTAGCCAACAAGTGTTAAGGTCGGAATTAAACTTCTATGAGCATTTGAACATATTTTATTTTTTCCTAAAGCAAAACTGACACACACACACACACACACACACACACACACACACGCACGCACACACACACACACACACACACACCGTGTATGGGGGTGTGGTGATCACAGACTGCCCCACGTCACTTATTGATGCTGGCTGCCGTCTTACCTGCGGCTGTTGGTCTTTATTACCGCAGGTCACGCAGGTACTATGCACTCAGCAGGTGGGGTAGTGACCGGGGCACGAGAACGACGCCTTCACTAGTGAGTCTCGATGGTGAGGTAACTGAGGTAGTGTAGGTGTCCAGTCCCATTTGTTCCTCCCTGATGACACGTCTGCTGGCTTGACGGCCTTTCATAAGGACCATAGATGTTGGGCGGCACTCGGTAATGATGGTTATCGTCACCCATCCCGAGGAGTAAACATCTGTTCTCCCACCCACGACTACCAAGGCTCTCAGGGGGGATGTGTGCCATACGTGTACTGTTCCTTGACGTGGTTAGGGACATCTGGGGGGTATCTAGAGGTGGGGGGGACAGCAACCAGTACCGTCACCACTACCCTCGTCTCGCTGTGTACTGACAAGGTCACTCAGTGTGTTGGTCTCCACCCTCTCACGCCCCCAGTGTAGTGATTATGTTCTCATGCTCCACACCTGCTGAGAAGGTAAGAGTGTGTGTGTGTGTGTGTGTGTGTGTGTGAAAATCCTACGCACTCTTATTCTCTCTTGTTTTATATTTCTCACTTTATTCCGCCGTCGCCGTGAGAGTAATATGTTGCAGTGATAACGTGTGTGGTGGAGAGGCCAACACTGTCGACCTCATCAGTACTAAGTAGAGGTGCGGTGAGGTAGAGGCCATGTATTTAGACCATGATAGATGCCAGGGTCACCTCGTATTAAATGAGGTTAATATAATTGGCGGTGTCGTGGTAGTTTGTCAAGTAGTGAGGGAGCGTCACCTGGGAGCGTCACTCTCCCCACCTGGCCGCTGGCACTTGTTAATGTATCGTGGTATTAAATTTTTTATGAGTTTTTTTTTAATTTGTTTCCTAAGTGTAATTTACGGTGAGACTATTGGTGTGTTATAGAGATTGACTTGGTACGTTAACGTTTGTGTGTGTGTGGGGGTGTAGTGTACGGGGTGTGGGGGTGTGATGTATGGGGTTGTGGGGGTGTATTATGCAGGGGTGTGGGGGTGTATAGTGTGTGTGGGGTTTAGTGTGCAGGGGTGTGGGGGTGTAGTGTGCAGGTTGTGAAGGGTGTGTAGTGTATGGGGTTGTGGGGAGTGTAGTGTGGGGGTGTGTTGTGGGGTGTCAGTGTGCAGGGTTGTGGGGGTATGTGGTGTGGGGTTTGGGGGTGTGATGTGCAGGGGGTGTGGGGTGTGAGTATGCAGGGGTGTGGGGGTGCTAGTGTGCAGGGGTGCGGGGGAATTTGTAGTGTGCAGGGGTGTGGGGGTGTAGTGTGCAGGGGGTGTGGGGGTGTAGTGTGCAGGGTGTGGGGATGTAGTGTGCAGTGGTGTGGGGGTGTAGTGTGTGCAGCGTGGGTGTGGGGGTGTGGGGTGAGTGTGGTGTTGGTATGGGGCAGGTGTGGTGTTGGCCAGTGTGGGGAGCAGGGGTGTGATGTAGTGTGGCTTGTGGGGCGAGTGTAGTGTAGTGTAGTGTAGCGGGGCGGGTGTAGTGTGGTGTGTGGGGCGAGTGTAGTGTGGTGTGTGTGTGTTATGAATGACGGGGCAGCTATAGTTATAAACAGCACATCATGGTGTCGTGTTTACATCTGTCTTGAACTGTTCTTATAAATATTTACTCTCCAGACAACACAACACTACCTCTTGTTATTCACACGTCTTCTTCATTAACATTCACGGTACACTTATCACGGTGAAAACAACAATAACACCACATATTTATTTTAACTGGGAATATTACACCAGAAATTGTATTGACAGGAACTCAGTTGGTGAAAGACATGTGTTTGTTTGTGGAGTTTGTATTTATTTTTTATTTTTATTTTTATTTTTTGTCATCAGGGAAATAATCTTTAGAATTTTGTTTTGTAACTTGTTGTAATATTTTTACTATTGTTGTTAACGGTGAGTATTGTAAGGCAGTTATAATGTCCGATTTTTTTTTTTATTATTTTTTATTTATTTATTTATTTTATGTTTTGTAGGGGGGGGGATACAGTTCCCATTAGGGTGATTGATTATGTCGTCATCCTTCTGAACGATGGTTAATGGTTGTCATCATTTCCCGTTACCTTCATGGTTTTCAGTCTCCCGTTATTGTCGTCTTAACCCCACCCTCTTTCTCTCTCTCTCTCCTCCTCCTTTACCTCATCCTCCTCCCCTATTTCTTCCTCCTCTTCGTCTCTCTCCTCCTCTTTTATCTCCTCCTGTTCCTCTCTCTCCTCCTCCTTTATCTCCTCCTCCTCTTCCTCCTGGAGCCTTTGGGTGAAATGTTAGAAATATTACCCACGTCTCGGGCAATATTTCATTATATATTTTCAGATATATATAGATATTTTTTTTACTGTAAACAATAACTTAAATATCACCTGTATGTTGATATAGTTTACATACCCCCTCCCCCCCCACCCCCCCGGTGAAGTAAGGGTAGAGCGTATACTTATTAGCCGCAGCGTATGACGTAAGTACACCCGAAGCGACAATAACGGAAAGAGAAATCAGAAATGTTGTCGTTTGGTCGGGAAGAGTGTCAGGATATGTACAGTCCCCTTCACTAGTGCGTTTACAGGGGCTCGTCATATAAACAATCCATAGTGTGTTTACTATTGCGAGTTTCTTTCTGTCGAATGTAAACAAGCACAAGGCTGCCACACTGCCCAAAACCTGACGAGCTCCTGTAAACGCACTAGTGAAGGGGACTGTATACCACAGGGCGAGGATATAGTTCTTGTTCCCTCGCTGTTATACTTACACAGATAGACATATAATAATATATACTGCAGGTATATACCCCCTCATCATTTACTATAGTTACTTTGCCTATAGTGACATTATGTTGTGTGTTTAATTAAAAATATTCCATACAGTGTAACCTTCATATAACGGAATTTTTTCCATATAATTCGTTAGGTGGGGAGTTTCACATCTGACGGACCCTCGATATAGCCCGTTAAATAGAGGTTTCCCTATATATATATACAAAGAATAAATCCAGTGCCTCTTGTTGTATTTTTACCCGACACAATCATTAATCCTGTCATCTACTTAAGTAATGATTTAGTATAACATAATCATTATCTCCTTCCTGCTGGACCGGTTATTTGACGTCATCATCACACAGTTGATCCTTGACACGATCTACAATGACTGTGTGCTGTTATAACTTTCTTATTATTATATCATTTCTTTTTTGAGAGAATTGTTGTGATGATGATGTGATGTTGATGACGTGATGATGTTGATGACGTGATAATGGTGATGATGCTGATGACGTGATGATGTTGATGACGTGATAATGGTGATGATGTTGATGACGTGATGATGTTGATGACGTGATAATGGTGATGATGTTGATGACGTGATGATGTTGATGACGTGATAATGGTGATGATGTTGATGACGTGATGATGTTGATGACATGATAATGGTGATGATGTTGATGACGTGATGATGTTGATGACGTGATAATGGTGATGATGTTGATGACGTGATAATGGTGATGATGTTGATGACGTGATGATGTTGATGACGTGAAGATTATTATGTGAAGATGACATTAATGACGATGTGAGAAATAATAAACGTTTATACTGAATAAATATTACACAACTCGTTCTCTTTGACCTGCTAGAAATTTAAGGGAGAACGAGTATAAATATATTGTTCTAGAGATTTTTATTTTATTTTATATTTATTTATATAGTTACTGGTTATTTATTTATTATTTACGTTTTTTTGCGTGGTAATCGTCATGGTGGTCGGGTACCCTGGGAAATTCTCTCTGGTGTGACGCTCTACTTTCTGGCGTATATAATTTCACACTGACTAATTCTTCTTCTTCTCTCGTATTGTCTAACACACTTATGATAATGAGACACAGACCCCCCTCTCCTCCTCCTAACCTCCCCCCCCTTCCCTTCTCATCCTCCCCCTCCTCCCCGCATCCTCCCACCCCACTTCTTCACGGTCTGTTTCGTGTACCGTAAGTCGCAGGAAACAAAAACAAAAAACTGTGAAACTTGATAAAAATTGGATATTAATATAATTTTTCGCTCGATATGTTTTTTATTGTTTTTTTTTTATTTGACGAGTAATATAAAAATTAATGGCTTTAGAATATATTTGTATTTTTCCTTTATAGAGTTTTGTTGTCTTACTAATTTAATGAAAGTTGTATTTTTATGTCTAATTTTTATCGCTGTTTTGTTAACTATGAGAGCGGTGCCGTGTACTGCTGAACTAACCACGAGATATCGACGATGGTTGTTCCTGCCTCCTGACATAACTTATAACCAGAAAGATAAGTTATCATTATTATATACATATTTGACTTTAAACAACGGGAGTATTAGTGTGGCTTCCTGCTCTGAGTGTCTGTAGGTGTGTCTTAGTGTGAGGGCTCGTATATAACCTCATCGATTCATTAATATAACCTTATGAATTAATTCCAGTATGAGATATAAAACTAGAATTTAACACGTTCTCGTACGTCAAGGTCAGATGATGAAGGGCAGCGGTGAAGGTCAGAGATGAAAGTTGTCAGCGGGAACATTTTATTTCAGGATGTACTTGTTAATCTAGGTATGTTTTAACTTTTTAACGTCGCATTACAAGATTAACTGGAAACGAACACACTGGTTGATTACGAGGTGTTGATAATTTTTACAATGGTTGGGACTGGGCTGTTCTTATATCGATCAGTACGTGCTCCTATGGTCTGGATGTGTGTGTGTGTGTGTGTGTGTCCTGCAAGAAGTGGGAACACTATCTTTACCAGTACAGTACCGCACCACATGCTAGAGTTTGTTAGTCATTTAGTTCCCACATAAACTCTTAAAGTTAATTATTGAATGAGAAATAATTCCTCCGTCATTATAACTTGATTGTGTTCCAGGGTCAGTTAAGGTGATGAGAGGCGTCTGTGGGTGATGAAACGACCAGTGTGGTAGTTCGGCTCACTTGGCCTCGTTAGGTAGCCTAGTGTAGCCGGCCAGAAGGGTTGGCGGATTATTTTGTCGTCATTAACTGGTCACCATTAACGATGTAATCATTCATTAATTATACTAACTAATAATTAAGTAGTCACAGGTGTTCATTAACGATATTATCATCAAGTAGTTGGACAGGTAGAACACTAATTAAACTTTGGTTATTCGTAATAGTAATTCATTTTTGTTACACGCAAGAAACATTTTACAGTTAGACAGTATCTAATTAGCCTTTGAGATTAACTTTGTAGCTGAGCTGTAGTAGTAATCATTAAACTACAGTAATGATAGTTAATAGCGAGGTCATTATCACTTGGTAATTAAGGCACTTGAGCAGTAATATGTTGACCAGATTCCTGAGTTAATGAATACAGTTTGTTTAGTACGGAGTTTGGCCGCTGGTGTTTACTGTCGCCCTTGTTGCCCTTAAATGAAACGTGTCCTTACCTTTTTCGGCTTTATTACATTATTGGCCCAGGTGTGTGTGTGTGTGTGTGTGTGTGTGTGTGTGTGTGTGTGTGTGTGTGTGTACTTTCACCATGAGTGTTTGTGGTTTGTCTTTGATTGCACGTGTTATTGTTACATGTAGGTATGTCATTCCGTGGGGAGTTTTGTGGTGGTGTTGAGGAGTGTGTGGGGTGAGGGTGGTGGTGGTGTTGAGGGGTGTGTGGTGAGGGTGGTGGTGGTGGTGGTGTTGAGGGGTGTGTGGGGTGAGGGTAGTGGTGTGTCGGGGTGTGTGGTGAGGATGATGGTGTGTCGGGGTGTGTGGTGAGGATGATGGCAGTGCGTGTGGCTTAGGATGGTGATGATGGGTGAGGGGGCATGTGCTCTCCCCCCTTCCCTTCTGTCACGCAGTACACCTTGTCGCCACTATCTTCTAAACTACTTCAATTTCCGAGCAGTTAACTCCCCCTGTCTCTCACCTCCCCTTCTTTCTCTCACCCCTCCCCTTCATTCTCTCACCCCCTTCTTTCTCTCACCCCTCCCCTTCATTCTCTCACCCCTTCATTCTCTCATCCTTCACCCTTCATTCTCACCTTTTCATTCTCTCACCTTTTCCATTCTCTCACCCCCTTCATTCTCTCACCCTCTTCATTCTCTCCCCCTTCATTTTCTCACCCCATTTTTCTCTCAACCCCTTCATTCTCTCACACTTCATTCTCTCCCCCTTCATTCTCTCCTTCTTTCTCTCACCCCTCCCCTTCATTCTCACCCCTTCATTCTCTCACCCCCCTTCATTCTCTCACCCCTTCATTCTCTCAACCCCATTCTCTCACCCCTTCATCTCCTTCATTCCTCTTACATTCTCACCTTCATCTCACCCCTTCTCTCACCCCTTCTCTCACCCCTTCATTCTCTCACCCCTTCATTCTCTCCCACCCCCCCTTCATTCTCTCATTCTCTCTTGCCCCTCCACCTTCCTTCTTTCTCTCACCCCCCCTCACCCCCTTCATTCTCACCCTTCATTCTCTCACCCTTCATTCTCTCACCCCCTGTTCTCTCCCCTTCTTCTTCTCATCCTCTCATTCTCTCTTCCTCTCTCACCCTCTTCATTTTCTCACCCTCTTCATTCTCACCCCTTCTCTCACCCCTTCATTCCTCTCACCCCCTTCATTCCTCCTCCCTGCCCCCTTCATTTCTCTCTCCTCTCATTCTCTCACCCCTTCATTCTCTCACCCTCTTCTCATTCTCTCACCCCCTTCATTCTCTCACCCTCTTCATTCTCTCACCCCTTCATTCTCTCACCCTCTTCATTCTCTCACCCCCCTTCATTCTCTCACCCCCAACCCCTTCATTCTCTCACCCCTTCATTCTCTCACCCTCTTCATTCTCCCCTTCATTCTCTCACCTCTTCATTCTCTCACCCTCTTCATTCTCTCCTGCCCCTTCATTCTCTCACCCTCTTCCATTCTCTCACCCCACCCCTTCATCACCCACCCCCTCTCTCTCAAAACACACATTGAACTATACTCAGAAGACATCGTCCATAAAACACAACTAATTGATTGCACTAAGACACTCTATATATCGACTTTACGCTGGGTGACACACAGCGGCCGGTGTTGAACAATCTTACAGGTCAACCATTTGTTTAGTTCATTAGTGAGGTAAGTGATGGCTCAAGTGCTGTTAGGGTGGCACTCCGAAAATATAGGTTGTGTGTGTGTGTGTGTGTGTGTGTGTGTGTGTGTGTGTGTGTGTGTGAGAGAAAGAGCTGCGTCATCCTGTGTCACTTAATCTGGCGCCAACTTTTTTGTTATTATTCTGTGCTACAAATTACAGGTAAGGTTAATGTCTCTCCCGCTACCGTACACAATATTATATTCTCTTCAGTAACGTCACACACCTCTAGTAGTGTCTTCTAGTAATATATGGATATATAACTTTCTACATACTTAAAGCCAAGGTAGAGTTGTTGTAAGTAGCTTGTTGTTATTAAGTTATGATCGGATCTTTATTAGGTAACCCAGATGTATCAATAACGGGGTTGTTATTATTGTTGTTATTGTTATTATTTTTTATTTTTTGATTTTTTTTATTATTGTTGTTTTTGTTTTGTTAGTGTTATTGTTATTATTGTTATTATTTTCGTGATTATTGTTGTTGTTGTTGTTATTGGAGGTTGTTCTCTACACCCAGACCAGTTCTCCTTTAAGTGTTGTGGCTTCCATATATAACCTGACATTAATAAAAGCTTACTGCCGAGGGTGTGCTATATACTGAGTGGGATCTGTGAGGGTGCTGCGACAATGCTGTGACACCGACTTAACTACTTCAGATGGTGCTGACGAGGGGAGGTGTAGGTCAGAGGGTGAGGAAGGTGGGCAGCTGTGGCCGTGGGTGTGTGGACAGGTGTGATGAGTAGATAGGTGGGAAGGATGTCAGGGACAAAGTGGGGCCTTTAAAGTCAGAGAGAGGGGAAGTGATCGATGATAGTGAGGAAATAAGCAAAGCATTGAACAGCTACTGCCTATCAGTTTTCACAGAAGAAATTCACGAGGAAACGCCGGAGGTGGAACTGATATTTAGGGGAAATGAAGAAGAGAAACTAAAGAATATCACTATCAGAAAAGAGGATGTTTTGAAAGAGTGTAAGGAACAGATTAGCGGACCCCTTCGTAAATTTATTTACACAATCATTAGACACGGTAGTTGTTCCAGACTTCTGGAAACGAGCAAATATAGTACCCATATTCAAAAAGGGAGACAGAGCATCAGCGTTAAATTTCGGCCGATTAGTTTGACGTCAGTAGTGGGGAAATTTCTTGAAACAATTATAGCAAATAGCATCCGATCGCATTTAGAGAAAAACAAATTAATCTACGACTCTCAACATGGATTTACAAAGGGAAAATCTTGTCTAACAAATCTGCTGACGTTTTTTAAGAGTCTTTGAGGTAGTAGATAATGACGAAAATTACGATGTTAACTGCTTAGACTTAAGCAAAGCATTTGACAGAGTACCACATCAGAGGCTTCTGAGAAAAGTTAAGGCTCGTGGTATCGAGGGGGAAGTTTTAAATTGGATAAAATCAGGGCTCAACTATAGAACAGAGGGTCAGCGTAGATGGTTTTAAATCTGAGTGGGGCTGTGTAACTAGTGGGGTTCCCCAGGGGTCAGTACTGGGCCCACTCTTGTTCATAATCTACATAAACGATCTAGATACTGGGATCAGTAGTGACATAAGCAAGTTTGCGGATGACACCAAAATATGGCGGCAGATTAATTCAGGGCAGGATGCAAATGCACTACAGGAGGATTTAAATAAACCGCAGGAGTGGTCAGAAAAATGGCAAATGAAATTCAACACCAGCAAGTGCAACGTACTTAATATTGGAAGAACAAATGCTATCAATGTATACAGCCTTAACAACATCAACCTAGAGAAGTCGACTTGTGAAAGAGACTTACGGGTACTCGTAAGCCCGGACCTACGGCCTAGAAAACAGTGCGTTAATGTTCGAAATAAGGCAAACAGAGTATAAGGTTTTAAATCCAGAAGTGTAAGTAATAAGAGTGCGGAGGTCATATTGCAACTATATCTTGCGCTAGTCAGGCCGCACCTCGATTATGCTGTTTAGTTCTGGTGCCCTCATTATAGAATGGATATCAATTCATTGGAGTCGGTTAAAGAAACTAATCTTGCATTCCCTACAAAAACGAAGAGTGCGGGGAGATATGATAGTAGTATTTAAGTGGGTGAAAGGAATCAATAAAGGAGATATAGATAAAGTTCTTTTAATATCCGAGCAGGATAGGACTCGTAGCAACGGATTTAAGTTGGATAAGTTTAGGTTTAGGAGAGAGATAGGAAGGAACTAGTTCACAAATAGAGTGTTGGACGAGTGGAACAAGCTTCGCAACTTTGTAGTAAGTGCTGGGATGCTGGAAAATTTTTAAAGGAGGCTAGATAGATTCATGGATGATAGAGAGTGGTAGTAACTCTCGACAGGAGCTGCCATGCACAGGCCTATTGCAGACTCATTATTTTCTTATGTGAATGGATAAGTGTGTGATTGTGAGTTTATAAGTGTGGCTGTAAGTGGGCAGGTGTGGTCGTGACTTTATAAGTGTGGCTGTGAGTGGGCAGGTGTGACTGTGAGTTTATAAGTGTGGTCGTGAGTGGATAAGTGTGGTCGTGAGTGGATAAGTGTGGTCGTGAGTGGATAAGTGTGGTCGTGAATGGGCAGGTGTAGTCGTGAACGGGCAGGTGTGACTGTGAGTGGGACAGGTGTTGTCGGAGGGTGTGTGGTGGATCAGGTTGTGCCTCCACGAGCCTCTGCGCCACAAGACTGACGCTGACTCGGGGATAACTTTCTCGTTACGTCATGATAATAATTACTGGCTGGTTTTAACGTGTGTAATTCTGTTGCCCGTGACCACACTTAATCCAAGTATTTACCTAAGCCGTATTACATGAAGATTAGTTCCCATTTTAATTCATATAAAGATTACGTAACCTAACCTAATCCAATCCCCATGAAGTAGCGTTAGGGTGTTTAAATATTAGGTGAATTAAACTGGGGTGGTTATTATACACGTGATCCATGGAAGGCTAATTGTATCTCTTCACCTCACTTGGATCTGTGACGTGACTTCTGAAATTTTGATGCGTCATGGTCAGTTTTTGTACCAGACCTGAAGTAAAAGATATTCTCCTGTGAGTTTTGTTGCTGACAGACAGACATGGGAGGAGAAGCCCTTTGCCCGTATGTGAGATAATACTTTTCATATTTGGGTAATTATCGTTGTAATTCCTTCACATTCGAAGTTATGCCCACCGCTGAGTAACACCTGTCAAACATCACTTGTATCTATAACACCTGTCCACCTGTCAAACATCACCTGTACCTATAACACCTGTCCATCTGTCAAACATCACTTGTATCTATAACACCTGTCCACCTGTCAAACATCACCTGTACCTATAACACCTGTCCATCTGTCAAACATCACTTGTACCTATAACACCTGTCAAACATCACCTGTACCTATAACACCTGTCCACCTGTCAAACATCACTTGTACCTATAACACCTGTCCACCTGTCAAGCATCACCTGTACCTGTGTTGGCCCAAAGGTCGTACACGCCCCCCACCCCTCCCAGGCAGAGTAAAGTAACAGTGAGTGGTGTCCCGAGTCAGCATGCCTACAACACTGTCCCAGCCCAAGCCTTCACTCGTAGGGCAGTGTAAGAAGCTATTGTTTAGTCATAATAATAGTACGGTAACTATTGTACATATTATAAAGGTACAAATATGGTGGTCGGGGGTCTGTTGTGGGTGTCTTATAAGGATCCGTGGAGGCTGGAGTCTGACTTAACATTACTACAGAGTGAAACAAACGTGTAAGGTGACGGTACTGTTGCTTGACCTCGGTAGTGTGTTGCTCAATGTTGTAGCTAATTGAAACACCTTTAAGACAGTCGACAGTGATGATGAAGAGTTAAAGCACGTATGTTAAGGTGGCCTTGTGCGCAATACCAAGACCGACTGCCTGCTGCCTGCCCGTTGTCGTGAGCTGGTGGTGGCCTTGTGACGGTGTGCGTGTTGTAATGGTCAGATTTAGAGGGGGGGTGCATCATGGCACGAGCCGGGTACACTGTTACTCCGCGATACAGGGCCGTACTGTAGTGTTGGACTCATGAGACGATAAATGTGTTGTATTACCTGAGGTCTGTCCCTAACCTACACTAGTTAGGTTGTGATTATGTAGTGTGTGTGTGTGTGTGTGGAAAGAAGGGGGAGGGATCGGTCAGCGTGTACGTCCAGAGGGGGGGTGTGTGTGGGTGGGTGGTCTGCCTGCTGCGTGACCTTCCACATAACATTCAACAGGTGACCTGAAGCATCATCAAAACATTCACACACACACACACATCTCTCTGGGTGTGTTGTGGTTCACTTCTTTATCATTCTTCTTCCATTCCACATCTTCGCTTTTTTTTTCTCTTGCTGTTTCACTTGTTGTTTTGGTCTTGTCTCTATTTACATTCTTCTCATGCCGTTTCACCTGTCGATCTGTTAACTGTTTTATGCGATTCTGTTTCCTGTGTTATGCCTTTATTCTGTTTCCTGTTTTATGCCTTTATTCTGTTTCCTGTTTTATGCCGCTCACAACCCCCTCCTGTTTTTCCCATTGTTATATTAATTATAGATGAATTTCCGCAAGTTCAGGTATCCCCACACACACACCTGTAATTGGTCCGAACAGCAGGAAAGGTATGAAGGTCAAAACTGCCTCGAGTAAATTCTTAAGTAAAAATAGCAAGATTAATTTTTTTTATACCTGAGGTCGTTGGTGTGTGTCTGTCTGTCTGTCTGTGTGTGTGTGTGTGTGTCTGTCTGTCTGTCTGTCTGTCTGTCTGTCTGTCTGTCTGTCTGAAGATAACGCCCTCTCCTGGATATTTGCTTCTCACATTATTTAGCTTTAACCCATAAACTGTGGTGGTGGTTGATGATTGTGACGATGATGAAGAGGATAGTGAAGATGGTGATGGGGTGAGTTTATTGTGGGAAGGGCGTCGTCGTGGTTGATGATGAAGAGGATAGTGAAGATGGTGACGGGGATGAGTTTATTGTGGGAACTGAGTCGTGATGATAATGGATCGTGTTCTCACGTGCAGGCAGCCCAGGTGTGCACGTGTTGTGGAGCCTCTCACTCCGCTGCGATGACTCTCTTGTGATGCTGCCTCACGGTGTCAGGGAGCATTGTTTATATATGTGAGGAGTGGTTGGGAATTGGTTAGGTTAGGTTAGTGACGTTGGGGGTTGGTTAGTGACGATGAGGGGTTGGTTAGTGCAGATGTTGTGGGTTGGTTAGTGACGTTGTGGGTTGGTTTGAGATGTTGGGGTTGTTAGTAGATGAGGCTAGTAGATGTTGAGGTTGGTTAGTGATGTTGTGGGTTGTTAGTGACGTTGTGGGTTGGTTAGTGATGTGGGTTGGTTAGTGATGTTGTGGGATAGTGATGTTGGGTTGTTAGTGATGTTGTGTTTTAGTGATGTGAGTTGGTTTGTGATGTGTGGGTTGGTTTGTGATGTTGTGGTTAGTGACGTTGTAGGTTGGTTTGTGATGTTGTGGGTTGGTTAGTGATGTGGGTTGGTTAGTGACGCTGTGGGTTGGTTATGATGTTGTGGGTTGGTTAGTGACGCTGCGGGTTGGTTAGTGATGTGGGTTGGTTAGTGATGTTGTGGTGGTTAGTGATGTGGGTTGGTTAGTGATGTTGTGAGTTGGTTTGTGATGTTGTGTTGTTAGTGATGTGGGTTGGTTAGTGATGTTGTGGGTTGGTTAGTGACGCTGTGGGTTGGTTAGTGATGTTGAGGGTTGGTTAGTGACGCTGTGGGTTGGTTAGTGATGTTGTTTGTTAGTGACGGTGTGGGTTGGTTAGTGATGTTGTGGGTTGGTTAGTGACGCTGTGGGTTGGTAGTGACGCTGTGGGTTGGTTAGTGACGCTGTGGGTTGGTTAGTGACGCTGTGGGTTGGTTAGTGATGTTGTGGGTTGGTGAGTGATGTTGTGGGTTGGTTAGTGATGTTGTGGGTTGGTTAGTGATGTTGTGGGTTGGTTAGTGATGTTGTGGGTTGGTTAGTGATGTTGTGGGTTGGTTAGTGATGTTGTGGTTGGTTAGTGATGTTGTGGGTTGTTAGTGACGCTGTGGGTTGGTTAGTGATGGGTTGGCTAGTGATGGTTTGGGTTGGTTAGTCACGCCTGGGTTGGTTAGTGATGTTGGGTTGGTTAGTGATGTTGTTGTTGGTTAGTGATTTTGTGGGTTGGTTAGTGACGTCGTGAGTTGGTTAGTGATGTTGTGGGTTGGTTAGTGATGTTTGGGTTGTTGTGATGTTGTGGGATGGTTAGATGTTGTGGGTTGGTTAGTGACGTTGTGGGTTGGTTAGTGACGCTGTGGGTTGGTTAGTGATGCTGTGGGTTGGTTAGTGATGTTGTGGTTGGTTAGTGACGCTGTGGGTTGGTTAGTGACGCTTTGGGTTGGTTAGTGACGCTGTGGGTTGGTTAGTGACGCTGTGGGTTGGTTAGTGATGTTGTGGGTTGGTTAGTGACGCTGTGGGTTGGTTAGTGATGCTGTGGGCTGGTTAGTGACGCTGTGGGTTGGTTAGTGACGCTGTGGGTTGGTTAGTGACGCTGTGGGCTGGTTAGTGATGTTGTGGTTAGTGACGCTGTGGGTTGTTAGTGATGTTGTGGGTTGGTTAGTGAAGTTGTGGGTTGGTTTGTGATGGTTTAGTGATGTTGTGGGTTGGTTAGTGATGTTGTGGGTTTTAGTCACGCTGTGGGTTAGAGATGTTGTGGGTTGGTTAGTGATGTTGTGGGTTGGTTAGTGATGTTGTGGGTTGGTTAGTGATGGGTGGTTAGTACTGTGGGTTGGTTAGTGATGTTGTGGGTTGGTTAGTGATGTTTTGGGTTGGTTAGTGATGTTGTGGGTTGGTTAGTGATGTTGTGGGTTGGTTGTAACGCTGTGGATTGGTTAGTGATGTTGTGGGTTGGTTAGTGATGTTGTGGGTTGGTTAGTGATGTTGTGGGTTGGTTAGTGATGTTGTGGGTTGGTTAGTAACGCTGTGGGTTGGTTAGTGATGTTGTGGGTGGTTAGTGATGTTGTGGGTGGATTGTAGGATGTTGTGGGTTGGTTTGTGATGTTGTGGGTTGTTATGTTGTGGGTTGGTTAGTGATGTTGTGGGTTGGTTGTAACGCTGTGGGTTGGTTAGTGATGTTGTGGGTTGGTTAGTGATGTTGTGGGTTGGTTAGTGATGTTGGGGTTTGGTTAGTGATGTTGTGAGTTGGTTTGTGATGTTGTGGGTTGGTTAGTGATGTTGTGGGTTGGTTAGTGATGTTGTGGGTTGGTTAGTACGCTGTGGGTTGGTTAGTGATGTTGTGGGTTGGTTAGTGATGTGGGTTGGTTAGTGATATTGTGGGTTGGTTAGTGATGTGGGTTGGTTAGAACGTGTTGTGACTGTGGGTTGGTTAGTGATGTTGTGGGTTGGTTAGTGATGTTGTGGGTTGGTATGTGATGTTGTGGGTTGGTTAGTGACGTTGGGGTTTGGTTAAGTGATGTATGTGATGTTGGTAAGGAAGGAGGCCCGTCAGCTCAGCCTCAAGAGATGAGAGCACCAAGGTCAATACTGCCTGGCTTGGTGGGCGCCGCTCCTCAAGGGTCGCTTGATTAGTTCCCTCCGCCAAGGTTGTTTTATGGACCGCACCTGATTCTCCTGACCACCGCCGCTAACCGCAGTCGTTCCCCACGTTTGTATTGGACCTCCCAAGGTTCAAATCGAGTGCAGTCTAGATTCATTAAGTACAGTGGGGAGACTCTAGTTTACAAGGTTAGGGGTGGAGCTTCTCTGAGACTCTGCAAGTTTCCTCCCACCGTGCATGGGTAGGTAAGCCTCGCGTGTGTTCCCAAGCTCTGTCCTTCATAAGCTAAGTCGCTATTTCGTAAACACACTGCCGTTGCCTCATTCGTCGCCAAGATTACCGAGATGTGTACATAGTGTGGCGGAGCATATGATGTGGCGACACACGGATTATCTCAATTGTCTGATAATTTGTGGGGAGATTCCTGAGTGGCGGCGGCCAGTGTGGGGGGAGGCCGTCCACCTTCCCTCCTGATGGCCTGACAGGTCTTTCTTCTTCCATAAATTACCTCATTATTTATGCCCCAGTCTCCTATATTGATTAAAGACCCTTTAAAGTCTGTCAAGATGGCGTTAGCTGCTGCCTTCAGTAGTCTTTGAAATGTTTATAACATCAGTTTTTTACCCCCCGCTACAGGTGACCCGTGTATAGTGCTATCCTTGTCCGCCCGTCCCTTCGCCTTTTAAGAAACGTTAGCGTCACTCGTCCTTCAGCTTCAGTCAGATTGACTTAAACTTAGATGATAAGTCTAATTACCTTGTACAGGTGCGATAATTATCAAGTTCACAGCTTAATTACCTTGTACAGGTGCGATAATTATCAAGTTCACAGCTGAAGTTGTAAGTTGAAGCTTTTTTCTGGAATTTAACTCTTGTATCAATACACATGTTTTAACAAACCTTCACAGGGGTGTGTGTCACTACCAGACAGTGTCCAGTACTCTATTAAGTCTGTGTCATTAATCAAGGTCACAAGGGGTCAAAACATTGTCCAAAATGTGGCACTTTTATGAGCGCACTAGACACTGTACAGAACACGAAATTTCAGAGGTCACTGGTCAAAACGTTGTCCAGGACATAACTCCTGTATCCATTATGGGTATTTTGATGACATTGCAAGTGATTATTTATAATCACTACACAAAGTACATAACACTGAATTAATGTGTTATGTCAGGGTTGTCCACAACTGACAACACCCTGGTCTCTGGGGGAGGAATCTGTGTCCCCTACACAATAATACAGCTCCACACAAGAGGAAGTTGGGACTAAGATATGGGTTAGTGGTTGTGACGGTGTAGCGGAGGTTGTGGTTGCCGGGGGAGGAAGAGGATGTGAGAGGCTGGTTGTAGGTGTGAGGAGAGAAGGCTAATTAATCCTACCATAATTTGTCCTTTGTGGTGACCTGTTTGGCTTCAGGCTGGTCCGTGTGTGTGTGTGTGTGTGTGTGTGTGTGTGTGTGTGTGTGTGTGGTCCCTGTGTGTGTGTGTGTGTGTGTGTGTGTGTGTGTGATAAATAATAATTGAATAATAATAATAATTAACGGTTTATTGAAAGAGCTTGGCAGCCAGAAGGCTGAAAATATACAGTTACATATTTGGGGAATGGGTTCTTGAATTACAAATAATATACACATAAGTGATACAAATAAGATATATAATAACTAGATGGGGGAAAAGCTCAAACTACAGTGCATTTCAACATACAGTGACAGTGCAAAAGTAGTGTTTACTGGTAGTGAATACACTGGTTTATTACAAGTTATTGATAATTTTACAATGGTTGGGACCTGTTCTTATAGCGATCAGTTCCGTGCACGTATGGCTGAGTGGCTGTGTGTGTATGTGTGTGGTGTGTGTGTGTGTGTGTGTGTGTGTGTGTGTGTGTGTGTGTGTGTGTGTGTGTGTGTGTGTGTGTGTGTGTGTGTGTGTGTGTGTGTGTGATTTGTCTTAGCCTTAGCCTGTCACGCTTCCTTCACGATGACTCTGCCTCACTCCCACCCACCAACCCACCTTTTGCCCTTCCTCAGCCTCCACCCACCCAACGCCCTGCCACCTATTTGCCTCCCTCCTCACGCTCCAGGTATTCGGTAATCACTATCAGTACCCAGTCATTACACCTGTGTCCACTCAACACCACTACTAACAATGTCCACCTGCCACTGCTGAAGGTGCCCAATTGTCACACCTGTGTTCATTCACCACCATCATCATCCAGGTAACATCTATCCATGTAGGTGAGCCCGCCCATCATCACCTCCTTCACCTGCCCCCTTCCCTTCTTTTCCCCACTACCTCCTGCTGCTGTAGTCGTTGTGTAACTCTCTTC